>NC_089587.1:217526848-217826848 GCF_019320115.1 Miscanthus floridulus | reverse complement strand
TCATAGAAATGGTTTTTTCATGAAGAAACCAGGTCTACTCTTGACCCAATGCACCAAGAAACCATGAAATCGCCATTGGGGGAGAAACCACCAGCTTCTAGGGAGCCCGTGTCGCACTCCCATTGGAGGAAAAGATAGAGTTGGGAGAGAGAAAGAGAAAATAGTTATTACTCATAGAAACCATGGGTTGGAAAGCAGTACTTTTTTTGTGCGATATCCTATATTATAGAAACTACTAGTTTTTTTCATTGGGACTGCCGTGACAATCTCCACTGGTTTTGATTCAAAATAAAAAGGATCGGAGTAATCATATGCATGCATTGATATGATACGTGTGCGGCAGGTGTTCAAGTTTGAATGTCCTTCAAGTTTTCATTTGAATGTCCTTTTCGTGGAGTATTCAAGTGTTTGAATGTCCTTTTCAAGTTTTCATTTCCGGAGGTGTTCATGAATTGATAGATGGAAGCCGGAAATGCATCAAGTTCCGTCGCCGTCCCTTAATTGTTCTGCTGGCCTCAGGTGGGAGAAAACTCATTTTTACCAGAAAAGAGGGACGTCCTATAAAAGCATAATACTATTATTAGTGTAGTGTTTAATACTACTCGGCCCCTGTGATTATTTTTAAGAGTTTTTAAATAGATTCCAAATTTATTAACCGTGCTCGTTGGCAAGTGTCACACATAGTACTACTGGTGGTACTAGTGATGTCGATTGTGAAACAAGAACATAGTGTTCGGCTGAGCAAGTTCGGCTTGTTTTTTCTAGCCGGAGCAGTGTTTTTCTCTCACAAACTTTCAGTATAAACAGTGCCAAATTTCATCCTAGCCAACACTCCCAAAACTAGTGCTGGTTCCCTTTTTTATGCTGGCAGTTCATCAGTAGCCTACAGTCTTTTTCTTCAAGGCCCTTCATACACAATCTTCTTCATGTACATGATGCCACGCTGCATGTAGTAGGAGTATTAAAAACATCTGAGGAGAGGGCAATATGCAGGGAGACTGGGAGAGCTAGCGAGGCCATGGGGACGGGACGGGAAGAAAAAAAAACGGGAGGAGTCGTTGCTGGTGAGGATGATACTCTACATTGACGCTGGTTTAGTTGGACCTCAAAGTCTAAAAAGTTGCTACAGTACTTGTCACATCGAATGTTTACGGCCTGTGCATGGAGCATTAAATGTAGACGAAAAGAAAAAATAATTACACAGTTTGGTGGAAAATTGCGAGACGAACGTTTTAAGCTTAATTAGTCAATATTTGGACACTATTTGCCAAATAAAAACGAAGATGCTACAGTAGCCCCAAATTCCAAATTTCACGAACTAAACAAGGGCTGAATAGCTATTTCTTGTTTCCATTTACTCCCAATTCATAGCCCCTCTTAAATGTTCTTGCTCTCACATCCTGTGCATATCGATTGAATTCATTTGGCCGAGTGCTTGGTGGATGGATGTATTTATCACGAATCATATCTCACTCTGATGTGTGCAGTCTTTTTTTACATGACGAATGAATGAAAATCGTCAAGCTATTTTTAATTGAATTGATTTACGAAAATATAATATTCGTTCGCGCTTGTTTGTCTCTCGTTCATCAACAATCGAGCTCGCACGGCCATGCAATATGCATGGGGCGTGACGGATTTGCAAGTAGTGACGACGACGACGCTACACGCGAGCGTTGGTGCATGCATGGGGATGGATGGAGGCTCAATAATTTTCTTGTCGACGTGCCGTTCGGCTGGTCACAAAAGCCGACCGGTTCCGCATCTTTTTTTAACTATATAAGTGTTTTTCTCTCACAATAATTTAACTGAAACAGTATTTTTCAGCCAAATTCAGCCCAGCGAACGGGGGCCTTGCAAAGACCCAAGGACGTTACGACTGATTGCATTATGATTCGCTTCGTTGTTCCGATTCATTTCCAGGGCTCCCCCTCCCCGCGCCACCGGACCGGACAGTACCGCAGGAGAGGAACCCAACCCAACACAGCAAGGCATAAATAAATGACGAAACCCATCCATTGGCCTGACATCGTCCTCTCCATTGGCAGTGGTACGCGCCAGCGCCACACACCAACACACGGTGGAAAATACGGACGGACGGGGCTGCCTCCGCGTCGCCGTCACCCGCCCTCGCAAGGCCGCGCGCGTACGGCCGCCTCCGGTCCGCCTCGCCGTCACCACGCCGTACGGCCGACGCGCGCCTGAGGGAGGAGACGACGGGAGCAGGACAGCCGCCGGGTGGGTGCCGTAGCGGTAGAAAACTCTCGCCGGATCGTGGGGCGCGCGCGGGACTCGACTCCATTGATCGTACTTGGCCCCGCGCTCCGGCCGGTTCCTCCGCGGCCGTGCAGCGCATGCCTTCAGCTACGGATGCAAGTGGGCCGCTCTGCAGACGGCCCGCACGTCGCCGCTCTGGCCGCTACGTGTATTTGCAGGCTTGGCGGGTGCACGTTACTGCTAGTGCCGCTGACCGCGTCGTCCCGCAGGCTTGCAGGAAAGAGCTAGCAGGCATGCAGGAGCCCGCACTGACGCATACAATTAGCACCGCACGAGCCTCGTATGTCCATCAGCAAGGCACCGCGCGCGGGAGCTGCCCCGACGCGGACACCAGCGCCGTCGCCTTGGCAAGAGCAGGACTGCAGCTACATCATCCCACTGCCGCCGATCGACGAGAGCGAGGGAACGCGCTACCTCCACGAGCTGCTCCACCCTGCTGCCGCGCGAAGAGACCGCCGATGACTGCGCTATGTGCCAACTTGGACGAGGATGGTCGTCGTCGGTGTGACACTGTGACCTGCACGTCCTGGTCGTTGACGTCGAGATGCTCGTGAAGGAGGAAGAGGAACTTGGACGAGTCCAGGTTTGTGCCGTAGCCGATGATGCAATTGACCGGGAACCCAACAGCTTCCAAGCGACGTAGGTCATGATATGATGTCCACAGGGTTCGACCGTTGGAGACGATGAGCAGGATGGCGTCCGGCGAGTGCTCAGCCAGCGCGGGCACGATCTTTCATCTCTGAACATAAGTAGCGACGTCCGACGTGGGTGCTTGTGGGCCTTGCGGGTATAAGCGGGATTTTGCGGCCACCATTGGTAACCCAACGGGCTTAGCAGGTCAATCTGCCCCAAACCGCAGTAACTAAGCAGGCTGCATTGTCCAGTACGTCTTTCTTGCGGGGCGGGCAAAGCGGGCTCGTTCGGTGGCCAAAAGGCGCAAGCGGACGAACGGAGATCGGACGGCTGCCGTCCGATGCTACGCGTGTACGGTGCGTGTCCGGGTCGAGATGCGGCTGCTGCGGCACGGACGCACGGTGTTGTCTGGACTGAGGAGTGTTCACCCGTCAGTCCGTCACAGGATGGACCCACGCCTGACAATGGTAGACGCATGACGCCGTGGCCCACTGGCAGCCGGCGCGGGGGACGCGCTCGCGCCACTGTTGGTGGGGCTGCAGAACAACAAATATGGGGTCGGGTGGGACGGGCTTGGGTTGTATCTGCGAAAGGGCCGGAGCCTTGTACGCTCGTGGGCCGCAGGAATTTTAGCGCAACTATATACCTTAAGCTTTCTTCTTTATATATACCTTAGGCTTATGACCTATTTGCTACAGCTTAGCTTCACTGGTGAATCGGATTTTTTAGCTTTGGCTGCAGTGGCTATCTATGATGAGATTGTTCTACTTTGGAAGAAATTTAGTGCGATAAGTATTAGTCATTGCAGTAGATCATGTAATTCAGTAGCCCATGAATTAGCTAGGTAAGCTTTATTACAAAAGAGTTCTTAGGTTTGGGTAGATGATCCCCCTTCATCTATTTTCTAACTTCTTGTAAACGATGTAACAGTCTTCGTGAATCAATAAAGTTTGCCTGAAGTTTAAAAAAAAAGCTTTGGCTAGAAAAGCAGCTCTACCGATGAAGCTGGATTTGTTTTATGGATCATTTGGCAAAACAACTTCACTTGTTTGTTAGAACAAGTAAAATACCCATAATACCCTTTTTTTTTCTTTTATCCATTTTTTCTTCCCTTTATTTTTCTTCTCTCTCCACCTAATCTCTTCTGACCACGCGTGATAATCATCCTCTTCCCCGGCTGCTCTAATTAAGCACGACCCGCGCGATCCGTCCCCAACCACCTCGGCCTCTGCTCCCACCCCGCCCTGGCCACCTCGGCCTCCATGCCGGCCCCGTGGCCCGACCACTCCACACCCCCACGGATAAGGCTGGATAACGAGCTGGCTCGGCTCGACTCGTTAAGATAACGAGCTAGCTCGGTTCGGCTCGTTATCCTAACGAGCCAGAAAGCCAGCTCGGTTCGGCTCGTTAAAAGCTTGAGCTGGCTCGTTAAGCTCGTGAGCTAGGTATAAACAATACACAAAATATAATATTTGCATTTATCTAAAGTTTGAGAATAATAATAATATAAAAGAAATACATCTAGATTAGTTACCAGTCAATTTATAGGGTCTAGACCAGTTACCAGTCAATTGTAAAGTGAAACTAATATAAGTTTTGATAAAGCTTGGCTCGTTTAGCTCCCGAGCTGGCTCGAGTTGACTCGTTATAACTAACGAGCTAAAATCTTGGCTCGGCTCGGCTCGGCTCGTTATCATAACGAGCCGAGCCGAGCCGAACCAACCACGAGCCGAGCGAGCTAACGAGCTTCGAGTTTTTCGTCCAGCCTTGCCCACGGCTCCTGCGTTGGCCTGGGGAAAATCTGCCCACGCCACGTTGGGACCCACCTCCGTCGAAAGAAGCTGGTTGAACCTGGTTTTTCCAGCTTCACCATCTACTTTTTACATGTGAAAGCGCATATTCGGAAGATTGTGAGGTAAAGATGTTTCCCAGAAACCATTTGGTAGAGATGTGGAAAAATAGCTCTGTGAAGCTGTGCTAAACAGCCTGTTCGCTTGTTGGTTTCAGCCAGCCCAAACCAACCAGTCAACAGTGTTTTTCTCTCACAATAAACCAGCACCAGCCAGCCCAAACCAGCCCAGAAACCAACCAGCGAACAGGCCGAAAATCTCTACCAAATAGACCCTTGCTTTCCTTGAAGAGAGAGAAAGGAAAGGCACCACACGTAGACGCTCATATGCACCGACCGGTAAGACTGTGGACTGTGCTGACCAGTTACAGACTCTTGTCTTTTTGGCCTATCAGTCCCTGTCTGCCATGTGAATAATCAAAGACGCATCATGGAACATCTTGTTTGTATCACATGAACATGCCAGAATACACTATGGAACATTTTATATATAGGCCCTCTCGCAGGGCTCTTTGGGCTCCTGTTCTTTTACTGCAGCGGCACTGTAGCAGAAGCCGGAAAAGCCAAAAACGAGCTCCTCCGGCTCCTCATCCTCTAGTTCATTTTCTGTCTCGATTTTCGAAACAGCTCCGGTTACCGTGTCACTACAGTGTCGCAAGGCGAGGAGCCGGAGCCCCGGGAGCTGCGCCAAAGAGGGCCATAGTGTGAATTACATCTGAGCGGCCTGGCCCTCTGGCTTTACTGGATAGGGCTTAGACAGAGATTCTGCTCTCTTTTTTTGCCTAGAAAAAATATTCTCAGTCTGAAACCGCTCGAAACATTAATTTTCTTTGTTTTTTACATTGTAAAATTGCGGGCGGCCCAGTCCGAAATGCGAGCCCCGAACCTGCCCACTAGAGGAGGCGAGCACCGGGAGAGGAGGCGGGCTAGCTGCCTACGAAATTCCTCAAAAAAATAGGCTGCCTACGAAATGGTGTTTGGGCCAGGAGGAGTTAACTGGGCTTGGACCACCACAAGTAAATAGTAGACGAAAGTGGGCTGGCAGTGCATTATATTGGACCAGATAGAAAACGTACGTTCTCCAAACAAAAATTACAGACGTCCATTTGGTACGTACCCCTAACTCGGCTAACTTGGAAACTAGCACACCATAACTGTTGGGTCCATTATTGTTCAACCCAATAATAGCATAAATAAAACCAACTTAATAAATAAAACAAGAAAACTACGCAAGCTCTATCGCGCATCCGGTCGCACTCCTGGGCGAGCGCGTGACTCGTTGCTCCCACGGGTAAGCCCGTCACTAGGCAAGCGTGGGCTGTGCGACTGTACCAGGCCCACTTGCGAAGGTCCCACATGTTACGCATACTCTCTCTCCATTCTTTTCTAGATGTACTTGGTTTTTATTATACTTGCTTTTAGTCTTACACAGCGTGGGGTGCACTAGGTAGTTGGCCACACGCAAAACCGTTTAGAGCAAGGTTAGTATCAGAGCTAAGTAAGTGTTTGACTAAAAGTTCAGTTATAAGAGTCATGTTATACGATAGTTATTCTCTTTTCTATTCTTCTCACGTACCGTTCTATCTGGTCCTACCAGCAAGGCGTATGCTTCCTGCTGTTTTTCTACCACCATTTCTTAATAAAAGCAAGAGAGATGGGCCTTCTGGACCTCGCCAATTCCCCTCCAATGCAATTCCAATTTTCCTACAATCCAATATCACGATGACACCTTAATCATCGTGAAAGGAGACGCCAGGCAGTTGTCCCCCTCTTTATGGCCGCAGTTGTCAAACAACGATCAACATGGAAGAAAAAGCCAAAAACAAAAGCTACTGAAGCATCTCACTCACAGTCACGGACGGTGATTTGTGATGTGCACGAGCACGACGTACGTACATACTGACGCTGGGAATAGTTGATTGAAACCGATGGATCGGAGAAGGCAACAAGCTAGCAAGCCAATTCAGGAATGCATGAACATGATGAATAATGTAGGGCATGCATGCATGTGATGATGTGAAATCGATGTGATGGTGCATTGTGGGAGACGTGGAGAGCCCATTAGCCCATGCTGTATCCATCCAACTTTTTTCCGCGATGCAGGCATTGTTGCTGTCTAGTACACTGGACTACCTGCTGCCGTCACTCAGTTGCATGGATGCATGCATGGTCACCGACGGATCATATCTGCCACTCTGCCAGTGTGTGACCCAGGAGGACGACGGTGAAATACATACAGCAATACGCCAATACTCCAGTAATAATAAGTTTATGTTCCGTGGAGTAATAATAAGTGATCCAATCCACACGACTACCACGACTAGATTCAGGTTTTTTATCGAGTGCCTGAGGTCAAATTGCACTTGGAAAAGCCTTTGTCGAATGCGGCACTCGACAAAGAACACATGATAAAAAATTGATCGGCGAAGACCTCTTTGTCGAGTGTTTTTTATCGGGCACTCGGCAAAGGCTTTGCCGAGAGCCCCGGGGGCATTCGACAAAGAAAAGCGACCGTCACGGCGCCGGCCCCATTCACGGTGGCTTTGCCAAGTGCCAACCCTGCAGGCACTCGGCAAAGATTTTTTTTATTATTTTTTTTTAAAAAAATTCTTTGCCGAGTGCCATGGTCATGGCACTCGGCAAGGCTAAAAAAATGGTTTTTCCGAGCGCCCATTTTTTCAGCTTTGCCGAGTGCTGTGACCATGGCACTCGGCAACGGTGTCCTTTGCCGAGTGCAACACTCGGCAAAATGACCCAAAACGGCATTTTTTTTATATTCCATCATGACAAATAAATTCATACAAACATATATCACATATATATCTCATCCATCACATATATATCTCATCCATCACATAGATATCTCATTCATCCACACATCTATCCGCACATATCACATCCATCACAATATATATCACATATATAATAATAAGTGCTCAAGTCAATCTAAATAAATCCACAAGTCCATCAAGTCCACAAGTGCATCACAAGTCCATCACCAAGTGAACAACAAATGAAAAAAATACAACGTGCACTCATCTCGACCACTGCGACTGTGGTGAAGGTCCATCATTCGAAGGTGCATGAGGTGGATTATTCGAACCACCGTCAGATGGAGACTGCACAAAGGAGAAAAGATTGCATGTAAGACAAGATTATTTGGATAGCTAATCTAGGAAGGTAGAGGCCATACAAGTAAAGCACAAGCGAAATTAAAAAACTTTCATACTCACAGGAGTAGCTGGAGGTGCAGGACATGAAGACGGAGGTGGAACCAACAGTCCAGCTAGCAGAGAGAAGCCCACACGTTGCCCAAGCCCTTGTAGGAACTCCGTAATGTCCGTCAGCCTCTACGCCTAGGCCTGCCGCTCGGCCCGCTCGGCCTCCCGCTCGGCTCCAGCTGGGCCACTATCGTCTGGTGCCCGGCCTCCAGCTCCTGACGTTGCCTCATTTCTTATTTCAGCCGGGCCTACAATATTTCACTCTAATATTTTAGTAATACAAAGCTAATTAAGATGTGTAAAGATCAATGTATGATGAGTAAAACAGGAATAACCTCGAGTGCGTCGACCCGGTGCTGTGCAGCGGTCGGCCGTGTGCGAATGGCCGGGCTCTCGCTCGTGCTCCGTGCTCGGATCTGGGAGAGAGAGGGAGTAGAGGCCGTGTCGATGACGCCGTCGCCAAGCCAGAACCGCCCATGCTTCTTGCCTTGCCCCGCCCTCATGATGGCCTCTCCATCGAAGTCTTGGGTGCTCGGATCGTGGTCTGACCCATGGAGCGACCTCGCCACCTCAGTGTACTCACTGATGCGGAAGTGGACGCTCGGGTTCGTGTATGCCTCGAGCGGGTCCTCCAGGTTGAAGGAGACGTCGGACGTCGCCTTGCCCTTGTGGGCTATACACCATACCTGGAAGTCCGAGCAAGCCTGGCCACTACGTGACGCCGACTGTGAGAAAGACAACACGATGATTAGAAATCAGGCAGAACTGAGCGTCATAATAGATAAATGAATTCATGTATCCATGCTTGTTTGTATCCGGCGAGGCTGCGGCTGCCTTGATGGCGTGCTGGACCTTGCATCTGCAAACGACGGTCCCGGGCATCCCTGTGCATCTTGAGGTACTCCTCCGTGAACCACCTCTCCACCATCATTGCCCAGCACTCGGGATACGCTTGGCACCACCAGAGAATCATCTACACGTCATCAAGTATTGGACATATAAGAAGATCAAATTAAACCAACTTAATCTTAAAACGAATGGTTTGTAAGCATCGTACGTGACAACGTGCACCAAACCTTCTCAAATTTTTATCATAGCCTCCACATACGATATCACGACAACTCAATAAGTTTCATGATTTTTGGACTTCGTTTGTTTTTTATAGAATTTAAAAACACTTCGCACGCAAGTTCACGGTCATGTTTCGTGAACAAGATGTCCGAAATTTCGAGTCCGTTCCTGGATACGGCCTCACACTATACTCAATAACATGACTATCATTTTTTAAATCATTAAATTCTATTATTCGTACCACGTGCAGTTCAAATTTATATTTTAAAAAAAAATTCAAGTAAACAAAATAAAGTAACTAAATATATCAAAAGCCACAAAAAATCCCCAAATTCTAACTAGGAGTTCCTCGTACTTTAAAAGGGCTGCACAAAAAAATTAGAGGCCAAAAACAAAAAAAACAAAAAACTTTGCCGAGTGCCGGGGCATGGCACTCGGCAAAGGGGGTCTTTGCCGAGTGCCAAGAATAAGACACTCGACAAAGAGGGTTTTGAATTTTTTTTAAAAAAAATTCCTCTTTGCCGAGTGCCTTTACAGGGGCACTCGACAAAGACATTTCAAAAAAAAATCTTTGCCGAGCGTCAGCGGCACTCAGCAAAGTATTTTCCAAAAAAAAAACCTTTGCCCAGTGTCAGATCTGGGACACTTGGCAAAGAATTTTTAAAAAAAAAACATTTTTTGCCGAGTGCCTAACAGCAGGCACTCGACAAAGAAGGACGTGACCGAATACCGTTACGCGGGGCAGCCTATGCCGAGTGCCGCACTTTTGCCGAGAGCCTGACACTCGGCAAAGAAGTCCTTTGCCAAGAGCCTTTTTTTGCTGAGTGCCCAACACTCGGCAAAGAGCTCTTTGCCGAGTGCAATTCTTTGACGAGTGTGGCACTCGGCAAAGAAGGTCTTTGCCGAGTGTTCAATTTTTGACACTCGACAAAGCAGTTTGCACTCAACAAAGATCTCGTTTCCAGTAGTGCGGTGCTATGGTAAGCCTTACAATGCTCGACACCGTGTTCGCGTCGGTGCGCCGAACGCCATCTATACGATCCATCACTTCCCCTAGCTATATTTCCTTTCTAGGCCAGTTGCTTTTCTCTTTAATTTTTGAAAAAAGGCTATATATCTGTCAACATATTTTTCTTGTTTTTTATCTGTCAGATTCTGGGCTGTTCATTTTGTTTGAAAATTTGTAGTGTCCTCTGGACGGACTGTCTAGCTATCAGCTGACAGATTTGTTCTGTCAAAATCTGTCAGATTTTGACCAATAAAAAGATGACAACCCAGATAAAAGACTGACTTTGTACTGCTAGGTTCAAAAACTTTGAACCATCACATTATAACTTTGTACTACTAAATTTAAAACTTTACACTCAGGATTTATAAACTTTCAACTATAACATTACAAACTTTGTACTGCTAGGTTCAAAACTTTGAACTATCACATTATAAACATTGATCACATTATAAACATTCCACTATTAGATTCAAAAACTTTACACTCAGGATTTATAAACTTTCAACTATGACATTATAAACTTTATACTTCTAGGTACATAACTTTGTATTGCAAGGTTCAAAACTCAAACGCAAAATTCAATAGATATAAAGCCAGCCAAACTGTCGACAAATTTATATGTGTATCATCTGTCAGATTTTCCTTTGGTGATCTGTCTTCTTTTTTGATTGGCCAAAAATCTGACAAATTTGTTGGTGTCAAATCTGTCAACAGATGTACAGAGTCACCCTTAATTTATTGCCAATAATCCAGAAACCACTTATCTCAAGTGCATTCCTGACTCTCGATAATGCAAGTCCCCCTCAATCCCTTATTACTTTGCATTAGTACTATTAATTAGGAAAAAAATTCCTGCAGCGCTTCTGTAATCCGCATCTACTGTATACGGAGTCTCAGCATGCATTCGACACGTCGACACCTAACGCATGAGACGACAGACGCACGCGAGGACCAGGAAACTGCCTCCTCGTCTACCACGCTCGCGTGGCTTGGCTTCACTGGTATAATGCTCGTGCTAATGCAAATTTTTGAGGCGTATATGAAAACAACTAATGTTTTTTCATAGTTCAACTTTTACATAATATCTTTGAGCATGTATACAATCCGGAAAACTAAGAAGTCATAGTAAAGTTTTCTCATATAACCATTTAAGTTACATTATGTCTAAGTCCTTAATCATGACTTGGGGATCTTCAGAAAAGTTGTCAAAACATTCGTTTGCATGGCTCTTAAGAATGTCTCTCAAAAATTCCATCCTCAATGAATTTGATAGCTGTGTATGGTAGATATAATAAGTTAAGTTATTAATTTTGTATGTAGTGTATGGAATATAGTTAGTATGCTTACAGTGTTGATCGGTGGTAATCTTACACCATTCCATGACTTCATGAAATTGTATACAAAGAAGCCTCCTAATTTCCTGGAGATGAGCAATTGTTTGATTTATTGTACATAAAACAAATAACTATTTTGTGATAATAACAAAAATAAAACATATTATAGGTGATTACCGGTCTTTATGTTTTGGAACTTTTGTAACACATGCAGGGAATATTCGCTTCTAGTAATAAATATTACCGTCCCACTTAGAATTTATAAGTTTCATAGCGAGACTGAACCTTTTAACAATAAGTATAATGTCCGTGCTAACGCAACGGATTTATCTTGGAGACGCACATGAAAACAACCAATGTTTTTTTTCCATAGTTCAACTTTTACACAATATCTTTGAGCATGTATACAATTCGAGAAACTAAGAAGTCGTAGTAAAGTTTTCTCATATAACCATTTAAGTTACATTCTGTCTAAGTCCTTAATCATGACTTGGGGATCTTCAGGAAAGTTGTCAAAACATTCATTTGCATGGTTGTTAAGAATGTCCCCCAAAAATTCCATCCTCAGTGAATTTGATAGCTGTGCATGGTAGATATAATAAGTTAAGTTATTAATTTTGTATGTAGTGTACAGAATATAGTTAGAGAATATATGTTTACAGTGTTGATCGGTGGCAATCTTACACCATCCCATGACTTCATGAAATTGTATACAAGGAAGCCTCCTAATTTCCTGGAGATGAGCATTTGTTTGATTTATTGTACATAAATCTAATAACTATTTTGTGATAATAAGAAAGATGAAACATATTATAGGTGATTACCAGTCTTTATGTTTTGGAACTTTTGTAACACATGCAGGGAATATTCGCTTCCAGTAATAAATATTGTCGTCCCACTTAGAATTTATCAGTTTTATAGCGAGACTGAACCTTTTAGCAATAAATATAATGCCCGTGCTAACGCAACGGATTTATTTTGGAGACGCTCATGAAAACAACCAATGTTTTTTTTTTCCATAGTTCAACTTTTACACAATATCTTTGAGCATGTATACAATCCGAGAAACTAAGAAGTCATAGTAAAGTTTTCTCATATAACCATTTAAGTTACATTCTGTCTAAGTCCTTAATCATGACTTGGGGATCTTTAGAAAAGTTGTCAAAACATTCATTTGCATGGCTCTTAAGAATGTCTCCCAAAAATTCCATCCTCAGTGAATTTGATAGCTGTGCATGGTAGATATAATAAGTTAAGTTATTAATTTTGTATGTAGTGTACGGAATATAGTTAGAGAATATATGCTTATAGTGTTGATCGGTGACAATCTTATACCATCCCATGACTTTATGAAATTATACACAAGGAAGCCTCCTAATTTCCTGGAGATGAGCATTTGTTTGATTTATTGTACATAAATCAAATAACTATTTTGTGATAATAAGAAAGATGAAAAATATTATAGGTGATTACCAGTCTTTATGTTTTGAAATTTTTGTAACATATGCAGGGAATATTCGCTTCCAGTAATAAATATTGCCGTCCCACTTAGAATTTATCAGTTTCATAGCGAGACTGAACCTTTTAGCAATAAGTATAATGCCCGTGCTAACGCAACGGATTTATCTTGGAGATGCACATGAAAACAACCAATGTTTTTTTTTCCATAGTTCAACTATTACACAATATCTTTGAGCATGTATACAGTCTGGGAAACTAAGAAGTCATAGTAAAGTTTTCTCATATAACCATTTAAGTTACATTCTGTCTAAGTTCTTAATCATGACTTAGGGATCTTCAGGAAAGCTGTCAAAACATTCATTTGCATGGCTCTTAAGAATGCCCCCTAAAAATTTCATCCTCAGTGTATTTGATAGCTATGCATGATAGATATAATAAGTTAAGTTATTAATTTTGTATATAGTGTACGAAATATAGTTAGAGAATATATGCTTACAGTGTTGATCGGTGGCAATCTTACACCATCCCATGACTTCATGAAATTATATACAAGGAAGCCTCCTAATTTCCTAGAGATGAGCATTTGTTTGATTTATTGTACATAAATCAAATAACTATTTTGTGATAATAAGAAAGATAAAACAGATTATAGGTGATTACCAGTCTTTATGTTTTGGAACTTTTGTAACACATGCAGGGAATATTCACTTCCAGTAATAAATATTACCGTCCCACTTAGAATTTATCAGTTTTATAGCGAGACTGAACCTTTTAGCAATAGTATGAAATATACCTATATATGGCATGATTTGAGCATATTACTATTTAGTAGTCATGCACATTTATCACCTCCTATCTAAAAAATCAAAGAGGTTCTTCCAAAATTCATATTGTACCCTTGCTCCATCTAGAAGAAAAAAGGCAAATAGATCAACAAATAAGAACCACAGGAAAAAAGAAAACATCAGTAGCAGACACAACATTCATACCACAAGAATTTTATACCGATACAATTCAATTCTAGATACAATGCTAATTCAAGACCATGATTTACAAACTAAATTGACATCCATTCATATATCCATGAACTGACATCCATGATTTCCAAACAATAGAAACACCCTCCATTGATCCATTCATATATCCATGAACTGACATCCATTACGAAGGGGAAAGCAACTCAATATTGCCGTCCCACTTAGAATTTATCAGTTTCATAGCGAGACTGGACCTTTTAACAATAGTGTGAAATGTAGCTATATATGGCATGATTTGAGCAGGTTACTATTTAGTAGTCATGCACATGTATCACCTCCTATCTAAGAAATCAAAGAGGTTCTTCCAAAATTCATATTGTACCCTTGCTCCATCCAGAAGAAAAAAAGGCAAATAGATCAACAAATAAGAACCACATGAAAAAAGAGAACATCAGTAGCAGACACAACATTCATACCACAAGAATTTTATTCCGATACAATCCAATTCTAGATACAATGCTAATTCAAGACCATGATTTCCAAACTAAACTGACATCCATTCATATATCCATGAACTGACATCACTGATTTCCAAACAATAGAAACACCCTCCATCGATCCATTCATATATCCATGAACTGACATCCATTACGAAGGGGAAAGCAACTCACCACAGTAGGCATACACACAAGGATATACACTTATAAATGGATCAAATCTGAACACAAATAACCAAATAGCTAGTTAGGGTTCGAGTGCTCAGATACGCACCATAGCAGGAAGGGAATAGGATGGTGAGCTCACCCTGGTGATGCTCATCAACGACAAGGGTGAGGAAGGGCGAGCCGGTGTGATGGTCAGGGGTGTCGTCGGTGCTCGACCATCCAAGGTGGTAGGGCGTTGATGGCCCGGCGCAGCCGGCAGCAGGTGACCAAAGCCAGGGGGACCGTGCCGCCAACCACGGAGCCAGCCAGGGGGCCGTAAGGCCAGCCACGGCCGCGGCTACGACTCCGGCCGCCGGGGGCTAGCCACGTCGCTGGGCGGTTGCGACCTCGGTTCTGAATCTTTTTTTTACCATGGAACGCATGAGTTTGGTTGCCATAAAGAAGGCATTAGTACCCTAAGGAATTGCTCTAATTCCTGATATAACAATTTCAACACAGTACTGTTAGTGTTTGAGGCACAGGGTGTGGTTTACTAGATGGGCTGCTCAATATAAGCTAAAAGGATTAGGCCCTTCATAAGCCGGCCAAGCTTGGATGTACATGTACATTAATTAAGCAGCTAAACTTTTGAGTAGGTGATCGAAGGACGTAACAGAGCAACTGGATAGCATTTACCGCTATGTCTTTTCTGGCCAATGGATGTTGACATCTTCAACTCTGTGCCTATAATGGATGTTGGCTTCTTCACCTGTCGGCCTATATGCTCCTGCAAATTTCGGCATTAGACTGGCCAGAACATAAGGGAACACAGGGAGATCACAAAAAATACTTGAACTTTTCAGTAGGTGATTGAAGGACGTAACAGAGTAACGGGATAGCATTTGCTGCTATGTCTTTTGTGCCAATGGTTGTGGACACCTCCGCGCTATTATGCTCCTGCGAATTTAGGCATTAGACTGGGCAAAGCATAAGGGAAAAATATGGAGATAAGAAAAAGTGGCAGGTCAAGTAAGAAGGAAACGACATCTAGTACCTGGAGTTTCTTGGGAAGTATGAGGACTGAGGAGATCAGCCATGATAGACATCTTGATAAACGCCTGCATACTGCACAGTAGAAGTAGAGGTACTGATTTGATGAGTTGATAAACACAATTTGGTTGTACAATAGCAACAAATGTTCCATGTTTCAACATGAAACTTTTCTCTGTGTGGCATCGTTGCGGGCAGGGGAAACGAAAATTAAGGTTCATTGTAGATTCGCAAAACATTCGGAAGGTCTACTTTGCATCAATTCTCCGTTGCACAAACCATAGAAGAGGAAATGTACAATTGGTATTGTAAATCGAGACTGTATATAATTGGTATTGTATAAAATTGCTATTGTCATCTACTGAATATACATTGGATCGACATCTGCATATCCTGAATATACATTGGGTCCACATATGCATATCGTTTCCAAAAATTAACGAAATAAAAATAGAGTAGGCAGAGCCTACCTCCGGTTGAGGCTCATGGAGGACAGCGCCGGTGCAGCTTCCGTGCAAGGGAGAGAGCCGTATGCGCAGGCGTTGCTGCTGCCGGTTGCGTGAGGGTGAGGTGCAGTGCAAGGGAGTCTCCTGGTGAGGCTCCAGGCGGACGTCACTGGTGTAGCTGCAGTGCGAGGGAGAGGGCTGAGGCGAGTGCGTGGGTGCTGTGGGGTTGCGCGGAGGACCGGCCGGTGTGGCCATGAGGCCGCTGCGTGGAGGGCAGGCCGGGGTGGCGGAGAGGACTGCGACATAGATCGAGTGGACCGGGACAGCGGAGAGGACCAGGACGGCGGGCACGATGTGGAGGGCAGGCTGGCGCGGCGCCGGGGTGGCCATGGACGGTGTGGCGGCATCGGTGAAGCCGGCCGCTGGAAGCTTCAAAGCAGTGGGGGCAGAGGGAGGAGGAGGCACCACGACAGGGGCAAGGGTGGCGGCGGCGGCGTTCTAGACGGACGGAGCCTGTGCGAGGAGGAGAAGCATCGGGAGGTTGTTTTATTTATTTTTATTAATGTGCCGCCACCAGGAATCGAACCGCGGCGGGCGCGGGTGGCACACGGGGTGGGTGATCCTTCGGAGGGCGATGGAGGGCAGACACACTAAACATGAGCCGTCGGATTTGGATGGGTAATGAGAGAGAATAGCTAAGAGATAATCTGGTACATCCGTTTTGATGGTGTTATATCTTCTGGTGCATTCATGGATATGGATGTAATATAGATCATGACTGTGGAGCAGATATTTGTTGTATGACTGTAGATTTATTCTAACTAATATATTATAAGGTAGGGTAGATCAGGCTCATATATCCCTCGGGTTCTTCATCAGTCCTAACTCCTACGGGCTCGGCTTAGGCTCAAGCCTCGCACCCTGATGCTACCGTATGCAATGGATGGAATCGATCTACCGATGCGCTGCAGGTTTTTTTTTCCATTATTAAGTACGTACTGTTGCCTAGCTTCTAGCTCTTCATTCCATCATTATTCATGCAGATCAGAGCAAAGCAAAAAATACGTACGTACGTATTTACGCTTTTGTTGTGATAGCATGTATATTTACCTTTTTTCACCTTTTCTCTCTCCATTCACTTCAATTAATTTGCAGAAGAAAAGCAAAAATTACGTGGTGCGCGTATTTACCTCTTTGCATGTCTTGTAATTTGGTGTTTATATATATGAATACAATGGCCCTGTTCGGCTTACCTCATACTCGGTCTGTTCGGCTTGTTTTTT
This sequence comes from Miscanthus floridulus, assembly GCF_019320115.1. Taxonomy (NCBI): domain Eukaryota; kingdom Viridiplantae; phylum Streptophyta; class Magnoliopsida; order Poales; family Poaceae; genus Miscanthus; species Miscanthus floridulus. Next base: position 217,809,593 of record NC_089587.1, on the reverse strand, counting down.
CAACCGAAACAGTGTTTTTCTCTCACAACAATTCAGACAGAACAACGTTTTTCAGCCAGTTTTAGCCAAGTTTCAGACCAGCGAACGGGGTCAATATATATATATATATATATATATATATATATATATATATATATATATATATATATATTAATCTAATCAATATTCAACCTATCAATGGTTTAATTTCCTCGAACAAATTATAACCGGAGTACAGGTAGAAACTAGCACATTCCAACTTATTACTATTTACCATGCATTTTGCCAACTAGCAGTACCATGCATCCATGTGCCGTGCAATACATACATCGCATGCTCTGTGCCCATCCATCTCCATCTCTCACTGCCTCCTCTCTCCCCGCGGAAACCAACAAGCTACAATATGCAAACCTTTTTCGTTGCACGGAAAGGGAAATCTACCGATCTACAGGCTGCAGCTGGTTGATGTGCTTCGATCCATCATACATATTTTTTTTTAAAAAAAATCACCACACATCCATGTGAATGCATCAACTAGCTATACATGCTTATTGAGACGCGCATCCTGTACCATGCATAGCTAGCTAGGTGATGCATTCACACCTAGTTAGCTATGCACACACAATGGTACACGATGCTCATCACCCTTCACACGCATGCATTCACACCTAACTAGCTATACATTTTGGATGGCTATCAACCTAGCAAAGGCAGCGCGTTCCCCCTCAGGGCTTGCCCAACGCACCACGAGGGAGATGTGGCCAAGAGGTATCATACATGTATGGCTAGGTAGTAGTCACATTTTTTTCTTTGCAAACGTGGAGTTCACTTTAATTAGTCTAGGCTAATACCCCTGTATGTCTCGGTTGTGCGTGCCCTCACAACCGATGAAAGGGATGACTCAATGTGAGATCAAAAAGTTTACGACACAGTGGTGTCAAGTTTGGCATCAGATCGCTTATCCTAGCCGCCCGTGGAGATGTGGCGGTGGTAGCGGCGCCCTTTGCTGCATCGCTCGTGATGGGTTGGAGCGGCGCTGTTGGGCCGGGCTTTGTGTATCTACCGCGTACTCCCGCTTAGGATATGTGTCTCATGCGGGTTAGTGCGAGCTCGTGTCGTGGTCTAGCCCAGCGGGCTGGCGGCGTGACCCGCGCGGTTTGCAAGTATATCCAGAGGATCCACTAAAAAAAAGTATATCCAGTGGGACCGAAAAGATGAATCAGACAAGAGAGCGTCTTCTACCGCTTCACTCGATCTCTGCTCACGACGGCGAGGCCTCTCCCACGAGTGCCGTGCGTGGCTGAACTCGTAGCCTATCAGAGGAAAGCAAGCCACGGCACATCCAGATCAGCGGGCCAGCTAGCTTTATTTCTCTTGGATGCACGCACAACAAACCGTGCGAGGGCCATGAGAGCGACGACGTGTTTCTTCTCCCGCGGCCCGCCGTCGTCGGGTTCCTCACTCGGCTGGCGCTCGCATGATTCTGGCATGAAGAAAGCTAACAAGCGTACGTTACAGGTTCTTCTGTCGCGGTGCCACCGTCCACCGTCACCCCGTGCGTGATCAGGCTCTCTCTCTCTTCATGCTTGGCACTGCCAATTCTGCTACACATCATTTCGCATCTGCCCAGATGATCCCAAGCTCTCCAGACCCATAAATACGTGCTTTGTCATCAGGATCGATCAGCAGGCAGTAGTATGACAGACTTTTTTTTTTGAGAGAGCAGTAGTATGACAGACTGACAGTGAGGTATCTGTAACAATCCATCGATCGAGAGATGATGCCGAGGCAGGGCGCCGACAAGAAGCCCCTGAGTAGCACAATCCTCCGGTGCGCGGTCGTCGGGGGCGACGAGCGCGGCGGCTTCACGGGCGAGCAGCTCAGGTACCCCTGCAAGCTGAGGCGGCACATCTGCGCCAGGTGCGGGATGCACCGCGGCGAGCACGGCGCGGGTATCAGGGATGAGCACCTGCCGCCGCGCAAGCGGTCAGTGTTCAGGAGGCTGGGAGAGTCGCAGCTGCTGGACCTCGGCGGCGGCAACGACGACGACAAGAGGGAAGGGCTGGCTTGGACTCCCGGCGACGTGATCGCCAAGGGGAAGCGGGGGGCCAGGAGAAGACGCGCGGTGTGGTGTGAGCTTTGAAGTTTGAATAAGCGTGGTATGCTAGGAAGCCAAGAGTCTAATCGGCGATGCCATTGTGTTTGTGCACTGCCACTGTTCTTGTGGGTGGCGTTTTCTTGTTGTGTGGTTTGTAGACCCGATTTCCACCTAGAAAGCTGGCCGAAATTTTTGTTTTTTCTTCTAATAATCAAATTTATTTTGCTAGTTGTGTCAATCATCGGCGTGGAAATTTGTTTAGTCTGTCCATTACCTAAAAAACAGAAAAAAATAGTTCGGTGGTACTCTTTCCTTGAGGCCACGTTTGGATGACAGAAATGTTTTGGATTCTCAGGTGAATCACTGCCAAACACTCAAATAGGTGATAGAAACGTTTTGGATTCTCAGAGAAACGTTTCTCGTTTTTTACTAGGAATGAGAATCACCCAAATAGGTGTTTCGGAGTGATTATAGTTCATTTCAAGGAGAATCTGGATCAATAGCCAAACATTTCACCGTTTTTTACCAAGTAATTTCTATTTCAACAAAGAAACATTTTTGGAGAGAATCTGAATCTGAAACGTTCTTATGGATCGCTACCATATGGGCCCAAATACTTTGACTCCTAACCAAAATGCAAACACATAAAGTTTTTTATATCTTCGGATAAAAAAATCTAACGAGGAGCATGCAGCTTTTTTTTTTCTCGAACGTACCTCAAGCACGGATTTCATTAAGCAGAAGCAGAGCTTTTTGTTACATAGCATCCGCCAAAGGGAAAGCATCCGCACGAGAAACGACCACAACGGCCAAGCATCGGCCGAAAAAGCATCCGCACGAGAAACGACCACAACGGCCAAGCATCCGCCGGAAAAGGACCATTACGGCAAAGCATCCGTAATGAGGGCCATCACACGCTCTGCAGCAATGAGCATGGAGACCGAAGCGACGGGGTAGCCAAGCATCCACCCAAACAGCAACAGCGGCAAAGCATCCGCCAAAGAACCGAACGACAGCGGCATCAACGAACACCGAAGGACAAACCAATGCGAAGATAGAGTTGAAGCACAGATAGGCACAGCAGGGCAAGCAGCAACACCGACGATCGACTCGCGGGGAAGAGAGTTGTGGCAGCAGGAGCATGCAGCTTCATGACTCTCATGTCGGCTCTTCTCTCATCCTCGGTGGCTCCCCACCATGCAAACTCTCCACTTGTGACATCCTCGTTTCACCCTTTTCCCATCTCAGATGGCTCCTTGCCGCCACGGCGCCACCTCCGGCTAACGTGCTAACCTATTTTGTCATGAGGCGACCCACCTTTATCTTACGCCAGCCCCTTCCCCACTGTAATGCACACGTTGTAATATTCAAACTACACAGAGAGAGGAATTTATGAGGACAGAAAAGAGACCTACAATATCTTACTATACCTCCATCTTGCAAAGAGTGTTATTTTAGTTTTGTGCTAAATCAATAATTTCAAATTTAAACAAATAATACTAATATTTATGTAGATTCATCATGAGGCATACTTTTAAATTATATCTATTTTGTATTATAAATGTTATACTTCCTTATATAAACTTAATATAGCTAGACCTAGGAAGACTAGGATGAAACTAAAATGACACCTTTTGTGGCATGGAAAAGATATTATTAATCCACCCTACACTACAGTTATGTCTGGACCACAGAAAAGTATATTATATTACTTTTGAGAAGGAAAAGAAAGATATGCTCACAGTTCACACTATATATGCATTTTAGGTTGTACGGATTCATTGTAACATTTCTTAGAGGGCAAACATTTCAGTGTATTTTTTTACCCTATGACTTTGTTTTTATTTTGAACATGGGTGGGAGCCTTCAAGGTTACAAGAAATTGAGCGACATGCTATTTGCTAAGCATCCTAGCTGGAAATCTGGAATGTTAATTATTCACTACCAAAAAATGTACGAAAATGCTTAATTCCACAAGCACAGGATTTAACTCTGGGCATGCAAATAGAAAAAGGCAAAACAATAATGGACAGAGAGAAAGAAAGAAAGAAATTAAAGAACTCACCTTTTGTTGCTGCCAGAGACAACAAAGTTCGCCGGTGTTATGTTTCGAGGGTTAGGGTTCAGGGTTTTCCTCGTGGGAAGGAGGGTGTCCATGGCTTCTAGGCTTAGAAGGGGTCATTAGGGAGAACGCAGGACCGACATCGGTGGTAGAAGAGATGCAGGGCAGGGCAACGGGGCCTTCGCCTCCTGGGATGGTGGGGGACGGCGATTGAACGGTGCAAGTGGCAGGGGAATCAGCCAGAGAAGGAGGATTCAACTTGGGTTTAGCGACGGCGGTGGCTCCGCCTTAGCCGATGAAAGGTCCTAATGGCTAGAGGGGGTGAATAGCCTATTAAAAATTTCTACAACGACACTTAGCAAACCGGTTAGACAATTATGAGGCAAAGCAAGTGTTGCGCTAGCCTACTAAAAATACAAGCCACCTACCACAATTCTAGTTTCTAACCACACAATGGCTATGTCACTATACTAAGTTAGCGTGCTCTCAAAGGCTAACTAAAGAGCCACACTCACCAAACTAACAAGCTCTCACGACTAGCTACACTAAAGAGCTTGATAACTAGTTTGCGGTAATATAAAGAGAGTGAGCAAGATGGTTATACCGCCGAGTCGAGGAGTGGACCAATCAATCACAAGAATGAATACCAATAAAGACCAATCACCTCGGAATCAAATGATGACACAATAATTTTTTACCGAGGATCACTTGTTTGCCGGTAAGCTAGTCCTTGTTGTGTCGATTCACTAACTTGGAGGTTCACACGCTAATTGGCATCACACGCCAAACCCTCAATAGGGTGCCGCATAACCAACACAAGATGAGGATCACATAAGCCGCGAGCAATTCACTAGAGTACCTTTTGGCTCTCTGCCGGAGAAATGTCAAGAACCCCTCACAATCACCACGATCGGAGCCGGAGACAATCACCAACCTCCGCTCGACGATCCTCGCTGCTCCAAGCTGTCTAGATGACGGTAACCACCAAGAGTAACAAGCGAATCTAGCAGCGAAACACGAACACCAAGTGCCTCTAGATGCAAACATTCAAGCAATGCACTTGGATTCTCTCCCAATCTCACAAAGATGATGAATCTATGATGGGGATGAGTGGGAGGGATTTGACTAAGCTCACAAGGTTGCTATGTCAATGCATATGGCCAAGCGAGTGAGCTAGAGCCGGCCATGGGGCTTAAATAGAAGCCCCCACGAAATAGAGCCGTTGTACCCCTTCACTGGGCACAGCTCGGGGTGACCAGGCGCTCCGATCATATCGACCGGACGCAGGACCCTAGCGTCCGGTCGCCCGATGCTTGCCACGTGTCATCGGCTTCAAACGCTGATCGCCCGATCTCAACGGTCATCAGTACATTTAAGTAGTGACCGGACACGCTGCTCAAAGTGACCGGACGCAGCAACCCCAGCGTCCGGTCGTTTCCAGTAAGGTACCAGAAGCAAAAAATCACTACCGGACGCGTCCGGTCATACTCGACTGGACACACTCAGCGTCCGGTCACTCAACGTCATCATGCGTCATACTGACCGGACTCAGGCCCTGAGCGTCCGGTCATTTTCCGCGCCAGTGTATGGTCATGAGACCGAAATCGCCTGCTCTCTGTTGTCACTGACCGGACGTGCCGGTCCAACCGAGACCAACGTCCGGTCACTTATAGTGACCTCCGTCTTTTCTGTATAGAGCGCCGGTGAAGTTCCTTACCCTTGCTCAAATGTGCCGACCACCAAGTGTATCACCTTGTGCACATGTGTTAGCATATTTTCACAAATGTTTTCAAGGGTGTTAACACTCCACTAGATCCTAAATGCATATGCAATGAGTTAGAGCATCTAGTGGCACTTTGATGACCGTATTTCGATACGAGTTTCACCTCTCTTAATAGTACGACTATCGATTCTAAATGTGATCACACTCATTAAGTGTCTCGATCACCAAATCATAATGGCTCCTACCATTTATACCTTTGCCTTGAGCCTTTTGTTTTTCTCTTTCTTTTTTTCAAGTCCAAGCACTTGATCATCACCATGGCATCACCATCATCATGTCATGATCTTCATTTGCTTCACCACTTGGAATGTGCTACCTATCTCATGATCACTTGATAAACTAGGTTAGCACTTAGGGTTTCATCAATTCAACAAAACCAAACTAGAGCTTTCAGCCGAGCAAGATGGGGCGGGGGCCTTGGATTTTGGGAGGGCCACGGGGAGGGTGGTTGTAGCGGGGTAGGCGAAGACAATGGGGGGAGGGGGCGTGGATGAGATAGGAGATGAGGTATAGAGAGACAAGGGAGTGAGCAGTCGTGTGTCGGTGTGTAGGTGGGGATGCACAGGCATGCTCTAGTTTTTTTAATAGAAAAACAGGCGTGCTCTAGTAAGACCAAAAAATGTACTCCGTACATCTCTATTTTTTTAGCAGAATAGACCTTTATTATTCTTCATAAGAAGTACAGACGCCTTCAGACGGAGATACAAACCAAACATGTCTCCCTAAATCAGCATAAATACAACTCCTAGCAAGATTATGAGCATCCACATTTGATCGCCTCCCCTCATGGACCAACTCGACAAATCTAAAATCATTCGATCTAGCTCTAATTTCCTGGACAATGTGCCCATAAGAGCCCATACTACCTTCACGTATGCTTCCAACAACTCCAGCATTGTCACATGCCACTCTGAAGTCCTGAAGTAGCAAATCTCTAGCAAGAGCAAGGCCTTCTTTTCATGATATCCTCCACCGTCTCTGGCTCTAAGCTTCCTTCCATCAGTACCGCCGAGGCCCCCAAGAAGCGTCCAGCAAAGTCACGTGCAACAGCTACAACAACGACAATTCCTGAGTTCTTAGCCAAGGCTGCATCAACGTTAATCTTCATTAGCCCCGCTGGGGGAGGAATCCAACGAGTATTGCTTCTCTGAACAACGGGTCGATCCTTCACTTTTGATTGCACCAATTGAAGAAGATTGGGAATGGGCCATTTGAGGTACTACTACTTGTGAAGTATGGGCCTTTTGATGTCCACGAGGAAAGTCCAGTTCGTGCAGCTTCGGTAATGGGTCTCAACGGGCTTTATCGAACTATTTGGGCCGTGTGTGCTTAGCAGGAGGGCGTCGGCGTGTCTTTCTCAAGTTTTGCTTCCTTGCAACCCTAACGCAGGAGCCGTGGACACGTTACCTGCCTTCACAGCTTCAAACACGTATTCACATCGCCTCTAACAATGTGCTCCCTGCTATGCTATGTGAACCAACCAACATTCGATAGATTCCCACCCCGCACCGGGATCAGCCAGCCTCGTAGCAGTGCACCATGCCAGGAACAGTGGCGGAGCTAGAGCAAATCTCAAGGGATGCATCTTGTCTTGTGGGTGCAATGATCTAAAATACAGGGGGTGCAAATATGGTGAAAATTTGGCTGTTTCTATTATGATTTTAATTTTGTGTGTGTGCGGCCGCACCCACATTCATGAACATAGCTCCGCCCCAGGAAGGCAGGAAGGGATTGGATTCTTGGAAGAAAACGAATTAACCAAGTCGTGAATGGAGCTGAGGAAATTTCCAGGAAAGCATCGTCGCATCGACCGTGCGTCATTAGCCGTACGTAGCACGGGCAAGACGTGTTGGCAATGGCGGCATGGTCGTCTTGTGTTCTCAAATCTCCAACAGTTCTCGACGAAAGCCATGCCGAGCGAGTACTACAAACATTTTTGCTTGCCCTCGTATCTTATCTAAAAAGAACAAATCATTTTTGCCGTCATCAACTACCCTGGAGCTCTGTTTTGGTCAACGATCGCGCTCGTCGCACGACACGGCCGGAGTTTATAGAGGTCGCTTTCGTGGGGGCGTTCCGCGAAGGCGCGAACCCTCGTATGCATCACGGTGATCAAGCCATCAACGATTCAACGACACGTCCACTGCCACTCCAGGACAACTAGACCCATCGCTTTCACCAACAAATCAGTTGCCCAGTTGAACGCATCAACGATTCAACGACACGTCCACTGCCACCTCGCTCTATATAATCAACAAGATCACCCGTCAGGTTGGCTCACACAGCCTATAATAACTAATAAAGGCTCCCTTTGTCTGTTCGCCCTTCGCCGAGCCTGTGTCGTTCTAAATCGACCGTGGCACATCCGGATGGCTCGCGATGACGCTGGCAATGCCAACAAAGAGGCTGTGGACTCCGGCGGTCCGGAGCCAGAGCAAAATCCCGCCGTTGTCCCAGACGCCGGCGGCCGTGGGCAGCTGCTGCGCGTATCCACGGGCTCCATCTGATGCTCGCCGGGGCAACGGTCATAATCGGAGAAGCCGCCGCGCCGGCGCCGGCGCCGTTGCCTCGCCTGTTTTTCGCGTTCCTGGCGTGGCTCGTCGGGTGCCTGTCATTGTTCGCGCTGCAGCCTGCAGCTGCAGATGATCCCCTGGTCCCCCGAGACTGAAGAGCCGGCCTTCTGCAGCTCTGCATCTAGCGATACCACCGAGTCTTTCGCGTCTCAGTCAGCCAGTCCCCGGCCTCCATTTGCCTCATGATTCCTCATGTGTCATGTCACTAGTGCGTTTAAATTACCCAGCGGCCCCCATTTGTTTGTTTTGGAAAAATAATCGATGACTTCTAGCCCTATATTGGATCATGGAGATCATTTGACGTCAGTTATTGTATAATTACTTTTCTTTTTGAACAGTTTTGTCTTCTGTGTCGATGTTGAGAACAGTCTACTGTGCTATGAGTTTGATGTTATACTCTAATTGAAAAAGCGAATGGCAGCCGCCTGATTTTTTAGTAAATGGAAACATCGCAAGACTGTTCTGGTGGCCTGATTTCCAAACAACACCCAATCATTTTATTATTACAAGAGGCCCAGCACAAGACTGAAGCATCACAAAAATCCATGCTACACTGCTACTTAAGTCGGCATCATAATCATAGATGGCCTCAAAGACTATCATTGATCATGGATGCAGCCTGTTCGCATGCTACACTCACAAAAATCCATGATGCAGCCTGTTCGCTTTGCTCGTATACGATCGTAGATTATAAGCTGGAATAGTATTTTTCTCTCACACAAAACCAGCCAGCAGTAAATAATCCACGATCGTTTACGGCTTGCCGAAGAGGCTCATATTGATAGCAGGGCTGAACTGTCAAACCTCCAAAGTCAAAATCGCGACGACACGTCGCTCGCTGTGTCGAATCTGTAATTTCACTAGTATCTAGTTGTGGGCACATTTTGTTCCTCTATCTTAGTTTTAATTTTGAGATAAGACAGGGCCTTCAACCCTAAGGAGTAAAGCAACGCGAGCAAAGTCATTAAACATCCAGCTGGGCAATAGTCTATTAGCAAAACTGTGTCCATTTGCCAAAAAAAAGGAAAACAGGATAAAAATTGTGAATTTAGGCCGAGTACACCACAATACTATAGTAATAAATCACAGTAACAATTGTCTGCATGACAATATGCTGCGGAATCATGTGGCGTAACTAGGCATAATGCTCAGTAGTCGCTTAAATGGTTGTTGCATTCTAAAGTCTCAAGTCTTAATAGTCGTCATCCTGCATATATTTAGAAAGAAGAGCATCAGCAGCGCACTTGTGCTAGAGATAACTGAAACTCCCACAACATTATTCATTCATGAATTTCATATAATAGAGCATGTAGCAAATAGTAGTAGTACAAGCAATGAAGCAAGGCCAAAAATACCAGCGATTCTGGTAGTGACATAATTTTCTATGAGATTTGCCAATCTTATGCAGCAATAGCAACAAACTTATGCCACACCAATAAGTATACAGCCACAAACCTCTAGTTTGGACTTAGCTTCAGAGTCAAATGTCTTGCACAAAATCTCATAGCTTTTTTCAAGTCCTATCTGTGAATATGAAGAGATCCATGTAAATCATGACAACAATAAACAAATTTCTTATGTTTTTGAAAAGCTATGTCATACAGGTAAAATGATACCTGAGGATCCACTCGCGATGGTGAGGTACTCGATATTACATATCTACAAGAGAAAAAGAATTAGCTCAAAGCAAAGCAGTAGCCATAAGATTAAGTAACCAGAAGGTAACCATCTAATGTACCTCAACTTAGTATAGAAATCCATAGCTAGTGTGTTAGCTTTCTGAACTGTTAGCATCACAGCTCCCATTTGGTTCTGCATGCATATACAATCACAGTGTGTCATTTTGGAGTATCATTTATGGTCACATGTCAAGATGGTGACTGAACTAACACATGCCAGTGGAAAGGATAATAGCGCAATAACAGTTATGCCATTACTTAATATTCAGAAGATTGTAATAATAAGTAGGTAGGATCATGAATAGATCATATTACCTTGCATGCTACCTGTTCAACCAACTGGATCATAAACTTTCCCAGCCCCTTGCCCTGGGCAGAAGGCTCCATTTGCAGCTCATACACATAAACAACAGGCAGCTCCTCTTCCACAACAAATCTATAGTGTACAAAACCAAGCAAGCAGCTTTCAGTACATGCTGCATGCATATGTTCCGCCTCCGCATCTTGCTTCATGGAACTTTCATGAATAAACCCATTTGAATATTGCTTAGCTAAGATATATCGCGCTTCTGGGGCCACCATTTCCCGGCGCTTAATTTTCTCTTCTGACGGCCACTCTGGTCCATATGGTTTCTCCATGTTAACCTATACGGAGTATTTGTTTACTAGCACTACATTCAGAATGGTGATATGTCATAGCTAAATGGTTATGTGGCATGCAAAGAACCGAGTACAGTGAAAACAAATGGATGTAACCTTTAGAATATTTTGGATGTACTTCCTCATTGGTAATGTAAGCTGATCCCCACGTCCGGACTCCAAGTAGACTGAAAGACCTAGATATCAGGAAAAATGAGCTTGCTGTGATACATTCATCCTCAGAACAAGCACACAGAAAATCAACAAGCACTATGCTTAATTATAGCTCCAGAGGACTAATTTGGCACTCAATTTTGTTTTGCTGGATTTCTGAAGATAAATTCTGGTAACATGTTACAACATCTAGTGAAGGGCGGGCCTGGTGCAAGCGGTAGAGTCTTACCGCCTATGACCGGAAGGTCCCGGGTTCGAGTCGCGGTCTCCTCGTATTACACAGGCGAGGGTAAGGCTTGCCACTGACACCCTTCCCCAGACCACGCATAGAGCGGGAGCTCTGGGTACGCCCTTTATGTTACAACATCTAGTAAGACATCAGTACATTACTAGTTCTATAGTAAACTTTTTTCAAAGAAGAAGATAGTGTATGCTACCATTTTTCTGATATTTATGAAATGCTGGAAAGTGCTCTAGATGATCCTTCACAGCTACAGCTTTCTTTATACATTCCTCGACCGCCTTCTTTCTCCCTAATATCTATCCAATAGAATGAATCAGGGACCATGCCTCACCAATTATTCATTGCTGTCAGTACACTGTATGTCTGTATACAAGAGAAGGAACCCTGAAAGTGACGAAAGATACTGTTGCCACACACAAGATCAGCAGGAAGACAGCACGGGTGCGTTGAAGTTGACTCTACCAGCTATTTCAGATTATTCACTAGCCGAAATTATGCTGCAGTTACATCCTGCGTGAGAATACATGAACTTTCAGCAACTTCCAGCTTCGCACCGCCTCCGTAACCCTACGACCAGGCTATTTCAGACAACAAAGGACGCTGCTAACCATCCAAATAGCAAGCGCAATCATACAGCAACGGCCAATTGGTTAGAAGCATGCACTGGCCAGGAATTCGACTAGGCAGGGCAGGGTCGCAGGGAAAGGGAGCGGAGCGCTGCCAGCCCAGTCATAGGATGCAAGGGAAGAGATAAAAGAGACGGACCTCCTTCCTACTCGGCCTCTTCTCCACGTCGCTGCTGATCCGCGGTCTCTTGTTCTGCGCCGTTGCCATTGCCTTCTCCGCTTCTCGCCTCCTCGCTGTGTGACTCTGTCTTGGCCAGGCAGAGCCGCCGCAATGGGGACTGAGGCTCGGGACGGAAGGGACGGTCGCATTCGCATCGGAACTGCTGGGCTCTAAGGCCCAAAATAGATGCCTTGTTGTCCTATTCATGGGCCTTTTTTGCAAGCTTCACAAGCTTTTCTTGGGCTAGAGCCTAGAAGCTGATCTTTGAGATTTTTTTTAACACTTCTTGTAAACTAATTTTAAATTAAACATTGTTTTTTTTTCTTCAAAACTAACACTTTTGGCCGCGCCTATTGCCATGGCGCGGCGAAACGCCTGTGCCGCGCCATGCATGGTGGCGCGGCGAGAGGGGTGACGTGGCGACGATCGGGGCGCTGACCGGTGACGTGACAGGGTCTGCCGCGCCACCGATCTTGGCGCGGCAGTGACGCGCCCTGATCGGTGGCGCGGTAGAGCTGGCTAAAAGGGCCGCGGCCTAGTCCCGCCTGCCTGCCCGCATGTCTGCCGCGCCTGCCCACCGCCGCGCCTGCCCGCCTGGCTGCCCGCCACTCCCAAGTGTTGTCGGCGCCCGGCCCTCTGTTGCCGCCTCCCTCCCTCCTCAGCCTCGTTCAAGGTAATGACGCACTTTTTATTTTTGTTTGAATGATGGATTGAAATATTATGAATGGGAGTTAAGGTTAGGAGGAAAATTATGTTTGGGAACTATGGGCTATGGTTTGGAGGAAGATATTAGTTTGAATTTGTCGATGTTAAGGTTAATTATTTAGTTAGAAGTATGTTTACCATGTATATTTTTGTTGCTATAAGTGTTGGTTATATTATTTGAGTTGCAATGCAAATGATTATATTTTACATTAATTTGCGTTGTTTTGATTGATGTTTAATTTGAACCATTTTATTAGATAGAAGACATGTTTCGGGAGCAGTTGTGGCGAAAACGGGGTCGTCCTAGAGAATTGTACCCCGACGAGTCTAGCAAAGATGCCCCCGTCCCTCCTGACCTCCCTGTCCCTAACTGTGACTGTGGTCGTCTGGCTGACGTGTTTCAATCGAGACATCCGGACACAACGGCTCGTTACTTCTGCACATGCAGTCATTTTAATGTAAGTAATTGTTTCCGTATGTTTTTTTCTTCATTTGCATTACTAGGTTACTAATATTTTGTTGGAATTTTATTGTGTAGGCCCATGATAGGTGCTTTTTCTTTCAGTGGATCAATGGTGTAGATAAGTTTGACCCCAGGTACCTCCTTTTTGATGATTGGTGGAGAGGGCGACATCCACAAGAGCACTTCGAGCGGTGGGTTCCACCTCCCCCTAACCCCCTCCAATGATGGCTAAGGAGAAGTACTTAGCCGTAGTTAGACGACTCGAGGAACCTCCTCTGTGCAATTGCGGAGATCGAGCTGTGATAAACCCTGAGAATACGTTGGAGTTTGTGTGTCCAAATAAGCATGAAGTAAGTGCAAAGTGTATATGTTGAAATGTGTGAGCTATATGTATTCATTTACTAATGTCATCTTATTTAGGTGTTTTCAATGGCGAAGTGTCATTTCAAGGAGTGGTTGTATGGTCCTAAGAACCAATGACCGGAAGAACCGTCAAAGGTTAAGAAAAAGAAGAAAGAAAGGTTAATTTACAAAGCACCTCCTGTCATGTGCGAATGTGGTGTTAAATCCAACTATGACCCAGTCCCTTCGGAGCTTGGAATAGGCCATTATTGCGGCCATATGGTTGACTATGATGAGGTTGGTTATTTTTATGGTAAACATGAAATCGTATTTTGTTTCTTTTGCTAAGACATATATGATATAATTTTTCGTTTAAACAGAGCACTAGAAAATGCAGGTGGGAATGTTATGATGGTCAAGCTATGTTCTTGATGAACTAAAGGGGAGGCAAGTAATTACATGGAAGAGGGGATATGGACCTGACTACGTCAACCTATTCGTTAAACATCACAAAGATAAGATGCGTGAGTTTGCTAGACAGCGCGGTATTCGTAACCCGATCGATGTTGGGCTTAACAAATGGGGATTTGAGAGACGGAGGGTGTTAGAGGAGGAGAGAGCAAGCAAGGAGGCAAGGGAGGAGACAAGAGTACAGATGTAGGTCTTGAACGAGCAAGTTGTTGCATTATGTGCCAGTGGGTGCTTCAAAGCTATTTTTCGTTGCCTGATTTTAAATATAATATAGTTGCGTTGCTAACTGATTGCATTTTATACATGAATGGATTAGATGCAACGAGGACTATGACGGAGAGGTGGCTTGTGCAAGGTATGAGGAAAAGAAGTTAGTTGAGCACAGAACGCGAGCTGGTCGCACCGTTCAATCACTAATTGTGTTGTCTGATGAGGGGGACGAGGATGAGGACGACACTGCCAGACTGAGCGAGCTCATCGCTCTAGCAGAGGCGGGCTTACAGGCGAAGGAGGATGAGGACGACACTGGCAGATTCAGCGAGCTCATCGCTCTTGCTGAGGCAGGCTTATAGGCGGAGAAGGCTGAGGACGACACTGGCAGACTGAGCGAGCTCATCGCTCTAGCAGAGGCGGGCTTACAGGTGGAGGAGGATGACAACGCATTCTCCACTCAGGCCGTAGAGGTCGCAGATGAAGCGGAGGCCACTTACTATAGGCGACACATAGGTCAGAGTAATGTAGGTGAGCCTAGCCACATGAACGAGGAGGAAGAGAACACATTCTTGTCTCAGGCCATAGATGAAGCAGAGGCTGCTTACTACAGATGAAAGGCGGATCAGGGCAATGTAGGTGACCCTAGCCATAGCAACATGGTTGTGGTAGAGGATTGGTACTCGGACGACGAGTTGCTTACTTAGTATGTTTCTGACTGAGGGTTTTTGATTGCGCCATCTGTTAGTTCTATGCTTTATTAATGATCAATGTAGCTATGTACTAGAACTTTTATTATGTTATCTTGTTTTCTTTTTGAACTATTTCCTGTTCGCGTGTCCTTAAACCCGGCTTGATCCGCTTCTTTTTTCATCTGGAACAGTATTTTTCTCTTACAAATTCCTCTAGCATTCCTCCAAACCATCCAAATTCCTCTAGAATTCCTCCAAGCGAACAGGTCCAATTGATGTATTGTACACATGTATTATGTACTCGGATTACCCATGGTCGATCTTAAGTGATCCCATCCGTTTGTCACCCTCCGAGCCATCCGTTTGTCACGGTGCGATGCATCCAAGTTTTTTTAATAATAGCGAATGCGTTGAGAATTTCTAAAACGAACAAAATCAAGTGAAATTATTTCCCATGTATTGTAAAATAGTAGCATCGGATCAATGTAAAAATAACTAGGCACATGGCGCGGCACGTTTGGCAGATCGATGTTCTTGTTTGGCACACAACCCTAAGCCCAGGTTGCGCTGCATCATAGCCCACGGCAAGGCACTGATGTGCCAAGGCCCACGACGTGGTAGAATATGGACGCAGATAGAAGCCGACCAGCCTTAATTCCAATTGAACAGGAGCTACTGTCGGTGCTGTAAACAACTACAAGTGCTACCGTGACGCATTGAAATGAATATGAAGCAAATAATTGGAGTCTGTGCGCAAGTTGACAAGTTGCGACATAATATTTTAATTGGTTCATGAGTCTGCAAGTTTCGGATGACAATATTCGTTCGACATAAGTTCGACATAACCAACTAAGTGTAGCCAATGTCGGTGTGGGGCCTTTGAAGGAGGCAAGGGCACCTCTGCGTCGGTGTTAGTCATTAAGTGTGCTCGGTGCGGGTCATCGTACACCACCTCAAGAAGGGGTAGAACTGGTGCTACGTGGGAGGGGCTATCCTGTTATAAATTGATAAACAAAAGGTTAGAGTATTCAAATTAACAATATTCAAATTAACATTATGTAGCATTGTAAAATTTGAACTTCTATGTATGGACCTGCTACCCTCGTCTTCTATGCCTGCTAGCCTTGTGACCAGGGTCTTTACAAATGGAGCAAAGATTCCTGCCACAGGTCTCATTGAAGTCTCCCCCTCTGTACATGTCTTTGTCGTACCCTCTCATAGTGTCCATGTCCCCCTTAAGTTGCTTCTTTTTCCTCCTACCCTTTCCTACCTTCATTAGATCCGGATGCGGCATGTAATCATAACCATTATAAGGTGGCCATTGTATTGGGTCAAGGTATGGCTCGAAGCTCATCTCCCAAATACTAATGGTGTTCGAACGGAGATACAAGGGTGACACATATGGTAGATCCTCATAGTTGTACCCGCGAACCCTACAGGCCGTGATCATATGAGAGCAAGGGGCATGCATGATCTGAGGGACGTTGCAACCGCACTCTACCTTTTCAAGATTAACTCGGTAGTTTCATTCACCATAACGTTCGCCGCCCAAGCTTGTGCCACCCTTGCCCCGTACACTAAAGATATGGCAGCGGGGTCCATACGGCTCGACGGTGTGCTGCTTGGCCAATTCCTCGGCCTCCTTCAAATATTTTGCTCTGGCCTTTCCAAAATGCCCTTGCTCAGCTATATTCCTCTGCGTAAGTTACCATCTCTTGACAAAATATTCATTGCACTTATGAAAGGAGAACTCAATAATTCCAGACACAGGCAACGATCGAACTCTAGTGAATACACGGTTGAAGGACTTCGAGGAGTTAGTGGTCATGATGCCATACCTGAAACCCCCCTCGTCATATGCTAACATCCACTGAGCCTTCTGTTCCATCTGCGCCTCTAACCAGGCCTTTCCCGCTTCATTTACCATCATGTCTAGTTCTCTCTTTGTCTCCTTGAACTGGTGCTCTGTACATACACAAGATAGAGCCTTTACCTTGTCACATACCTCCTGCTTCCTATGATGTTGCCAGAAATTAGCGGCAAAGTGTCTCATGCACCATCTATGCACTAGAGGTGGGAACCCATCTATATGCTCAGCTGCAGCATTAAGAAGCTCTGGGTGACGGTCCAAGATCAAACATATAGTTCAAGATAGGCCTAGCACTTGTACACGTAGAAGTCGCATGAACCATGACCACAATTCATTGTTCTCTCTCTCTACCAAAGCAAATGCCATGGGTACTATCTGGTCCTTAGGATCAACAGCAGCAGCCATCATCAAGGTGCCCCTATACTTTCCTATCAGGAAAGTGCCATCAACAAGTACGACTGGCCGATAAAACTGGAATGCATGTTTCGTTTGCGTGAATGACCAGAACACACGATAGAGGGCATGCCTCAACGGGTCCCGAAAACACATCCCTCCGGTGCCCACAAACCATTTCAAACCAGGGGTGTAGTAATGTATTGCACATAAGATGCGGGGCACCCTGTTGTACGCTTCCTCTCAACTATCCCAACGAATCGCCAGGGCAATTTGCTTAGCATGCCAAGCCTTTCGGTACTTCACATCGTACTTAACGAATCTAGATATGGACTATTGTAAAGAAGACACCGAAATGTCATTATTGTCATCAACGAGCCCCAATATACGATGGGCAAGGTAACGTGTAGTGAGCTGCTGATGATTTTCCTTCTCCCTATTTGTTAGGAAAGTATGGGGTTCGACAACTTTACTTATCCTCCACTTGCCATCACTCTGTCTCTTTCGTACATTTAACCTCCACATACAACCATTTTTGCATATCACATGGTACCTCAAGTCCTGGTTCGAATGAGTGATGTTGTACGGCCTATGGTGATACACATCATAGTCCTGAAGGAAGAGCTTCATCTCTGACATTGTATTGAATATCATCCCCTTCCTAAGAGTTTCTTTCTCATGGTCATACAATGATTTCCTACACATTTGGAGACTGGTGTCACAAACTGCCATATCCATCATGCTGACATCCCTACAGCTCAGAACGCCCCTAAAAGGTACGTTTATTGACCTTAGTTGCTCAAGCTCAGTCGCTGTATAAGGTGGTGGTGGAACATACTGCCGCGCTTCACTAATTCTGCCCCATGAATCATAGGGGGTATCATCTACTGGCAAAGCTGTGACTAGTCTACCCTGAGCCTAGATAGCATGCAAAACCTCAGTTGGTACTGGTAATGGCATACCATGAACAAGTATTGGCATCGCATCAACCGGTGTGGGCATAGCATGTCTATCTTCCTAGTCACCATCTGAATCATCCGAATCACTGCTAACTATATCACCGATCCTGTCCTCCTCCTCCTGCTCCTCCTCTTCCAGTTCGAACTTGTTCACATCGAAATCATTGCTTATACGGCCTACTTGACTTGAATGAAACTACTCTTACGTCAACTGATCATCCAAATCCATGTTACCCTGAGCTACTTCCCCTTCGACCCTCAATTCTTGCTCATTGCCTCCAACACCATCAATGGACGGCCCGTCCTGGACACCCTACATCCTGTATCCATTCTCCACCACCACCTCAGCCATGGGCACATTGGAATCTTGGAGCACTCTAGTGTAGCAGGACCAGTGAGTAGGGTCGCGCGAGGGCATGACATAGTGTGCCCTAGTCATCCCAGTATCAAACCTCCCCTTTAGTGTGAAATCACCGTCAAACTTTGCATTCAAACGGAAACAAATGTCGTTGAAGCTAGGAGGTTCATCAAACCATTCCAATTCTTCTTCCATATCCTTAAACATACCATCTTCTCTCCTAACACTTTCTCCATACAAAACTCTAACACAACGATCCATCTACAAAAGCATTTCAAGAAACTTCATCAATTCATCGAAATTGCCGTACGTAATGTCCATAGTAATATTAATACCTATTCTAACTATAACTATACTAACTAATCTAATATTAACATCTATACAAGGCTAACTACAACAACCAATGTATAACTAGACTCACTAACTGTACTTACTAAACTAACTAACTTTACTATCTATACTAACTTACTATATTGCCTATACTAACTAAACTAACTAACTTTACTAACTATACTAACTATACTTTACTAATTATACTAACTTTATTTATTTTACTAACTTACTATACTAACAATGTCAATTCAATCAACAAATACACTAGGGGAGTATCTCGCGGTAGTGGCGCTCGTCCTCGCGGCGACGACGCGCTAGACCGGGTCGGGAGGCGCGGGCATGCGGTGCGGTCATGTGCGGCGCGGGCGGCGTGCGCCCGGCGCGGGTGGCGTGCGGCCGTGGCTGGTGGCAGGCACGACAAGCTGGTGCTATCGATGGCAGGCGTGGCGGGCAGGCGAGGCGGCGGCTGAAAGGTCCTAATATGGCTAGAGGGGGGGGGGTGAATAGCCTATTTAAAATCTACAAATCAATTAGAGCAATTTGATTAGTATGACAAATAGCGAAATGCAAACTTGCTCTAGCTCTACAAGGGTTGCAAGCCACCTATCCAACAATTCTTGTTGCAATGATAGCTAGACATACAACTTGCTATGATACTACTCACTAAGAGCTCTCAATCATGCTACTCTAAAGAGCTCCACTAAATCAACTTAAGTAGCAAATCAAGCTCTCAATTCTAATTACACTAAAGAGCTTGCTACAACTAGTTTGCAAGAATATAAAAGAGTGAGTAGGATGATTATAACGCCGTGTAGAGGAATGAACCAATCACAAGATGAATATGAAACCAATCACTGGGAGAACACAATATGGCAAGAGACAACCAATTTTCTTCCGATGTTCACGTGCTTGCCAACACGCTACGTCCTCGTTGTGTCGACCAACATTTGGTGGTTCGGTGGCTAAGAGGTGTTTCACAAACCTCGTCCACATGATTGGACACCACAAGAACCTACCCACAAGTGAGGTAACTCAATGACACGAGCAATTTACTAGAGTTACCTTTCGACACTCCACCGGGGAAGGTACAACTCCCCTCACACTCACCGAAGACGGCCATGAACAATCACCAACTCGTGCCGATCCTCCACCGCTGCACCAAGCCATCTAGGTGGTGGCAACCACCAAGAGCAACAAGCGAAATCCGTAGCAAAACATGGATACCAAGTGCCTCTAGATGCAATCACTCAAGCAATGCACTTGGATTCTCTCCCAATCTCACAATGATGATGAATCAATGATGGAGATGAGTGGGAGGGCTTTGGCTAAGCTCACAAGGTTGCTATGTCAATGAAAATGGCCAAGAGAGTGAGCTTGAGCTAGCCATGGGGCTTAAATAGAAGCCCCCATGAAATAGAGCCATTGTACCCCTTCACTGGGTACTGATCGGGGTGACCGGACGCTCCGGTTATATTGACCAGACGCAGCACCGGACGCACCGGTTGTGAATACCAGACGTGTTCGGTCGTCATACCGGACGCATCCGATAGCTACAAACTGCCACGTGTCCCATAGTTGCCACCAACGGCTCTCTGACATGTTCGATCGGACGCACTATTCAAAACGACCGGACGCTGAGCCGCTGCGTCCAGTCGAGTCCAGTAAGCCCCCAGGGCCGACCGGATGTGTCTGTTAGAAACCAATCGGACGCTGAGCCTCAGCGTTCGGTCGAGTACAGTAAGCACCCACGGTCGACCAGACGCGTCCGGTCACTTTGGACCAGACGCTGCCAGCGTCCGATCAACTATCTCACCGAACATCGATTTTGCTGATTCACACCGGACGTGTCCGGTCACCATACCGGACATGTCCGGTCACTCTGTGACCAACGCAACTAACTCCTTTTCACCTCTAACTTCTTCACCCTTGCTCAAATGTGCCAACCACCAAGTGTATCACCTTGTGCACATGTGTTAGCATATTTTCACAAACATTTTTAAGGGTGTTAGCACTCCACTAGATTCTAAATGCATATGCAATGAGTTAGAGCATCTAGTGGCACTTTGATAACCGCATTTTAATATGAGTTTCACCCCTCTTAATAGTACGGCTATCTAACCTAAATGTGATCACACTCGCTAAGTGTCTTGATCACCGAAACAAAATGGCTCCTACTATTTATACCTTTGCCTTGAGCCTTTTGTTTTTCTCTTTCTTCTTTTCCAAGTTCAAGCCTTTGATCATCGCCATGCCATCACCATTGTCATGATCTTCGTCATTGCTTCATCACTTAGAGTAGTGCTACCTTTCTTATAATCACCTTGACAAACTAGGTTAGCACTTAGGGTTTCATCAATTAACCAAAACCAAACTAGAGCTTTCAATCTCCCCTTTTTTGGTAATTGATGACAACCATTATACAAATATATGAATTAAAGTTCATTTGAATCCATGTTGCTTGCCCAAGCATATTTACCAAGTGTAAAGGATATGGACAAGTTTCATGAACTCCATATGGTAGCAATTGCTCCCCCTACATATGTGCTAAGAGTTTGGATTGTAGCTTGCACACATGCTTAGATGGGAAATATAGGAGTCAATTTCTACCAAATGATGCTAAGGTATAAGAGATGGACCTTTGAAGCGTGATACCAATCGGAGTGCACCAATATACCATCCTTAGCACCATTTGTAACTAGTCCTACATAAAAACTAGGATACCCCATGAGATCAACATTATAAGCAAGGGTCTAGTTACTTTTGGCTTGATGCCACTTGGAAATACTACTTTGGAAATGAAATCATTAGATAGCCTATACATACTAGATTTTCATTTCATCATTCAAGCCTATAACTAACATACACCACACAAGCATGGATATTGAAATTTAGAACTTGTGTCATGCAAGCAAATATGAAATGCACATTCAAATGCAACATACAAGTTTATGAGCTTGCTCCCCCTACTTGTGTGCTCAAAATTTTAATTGTAATTGATCCCCTTCTTTTGTCATATCTCTCCCCCTATATCAAATTCTCCCCTTTTGTTGTCCTTTCACTATCTTTGTACACTATTTCTCCCCCTTTGTCATCAATGACCACAAAGGCTTAAAGTATAGATAGGTTAGGATTATCAATGTCAACAATTAGCACAAAAGGTGAGCTCAAATTATAGATAGGTTGGGGTGAAACCATGTGAAATGAGGATCATTTTTCAATTTGGTTCAATCTAGAGTACTTGCAAAAGATATTTAACTCAGTTTGATCTAAGGACAAGCTTCTTCACACCTCCAATAAGGGTTATCTTGTACCATATTGAGTTAAACACTTATAGCTCATTTTCTAGATAAAACACTAGGTTTACAAGCCCATAAACATGTCATATGCTACCGCTAGATCATTTCAAGCATACAAGCAATAGTGGTACCATACAAGCATCAAATTCATTTGATTTTCATGAATGAGCCTATTCAAATGTGAAATATGTCTAGATGCACTAAACATATCCTTAGCAAGTATGTATGCCATGCCAATCAATTTTTACCTTGGATTGCTCGAAGGAGAGGCATGTCATATAAGTGGGGGGGGTGCATCAACACATATTGGAGAAGTCAAGTATGTTCAATTCATTCCTTAGCTTGCAAAATCTCTTTTTATCAAGTGGCTTGGTGAATATATCGGCAAGTTGATCTTCGGTACCCACACTCTCAATGCAAATGTCCCCTTTTTGTTGGTGATCTCTTGTGAAATGATGACGGACATCAATATGCTTTGTTATTGAATGTTGAACTGGGTTGTTGGTAAGCTTTACGGCACTCTCATTGTCACATAGCAATGGCACTTGCTTGAATTTGATCCCAAAGTCACTCAAGGTAGCCTTCATCCAAAGTAATTGAGCACAACAACTACCGACCGAAATGTACTCCGCTTCGGCGGTTGAAAGTGCTACACTATTTTGCTTCTTTGATGACCAAGATACAAGTGATCTTCCCAATAGTTGACATGTGCCCGATGTGCTCTTTCTCTCAACTTTGCATTCCGCATAATTGGAGTCTGAATATCCAATCAACTCAAATCTTGCTCCTTTGGGATACCATAATCCAACATGTTGTGTATGCTTCAAGTACCTCAATATTCTCTTAGTTGCCTTCAAATGACTTTCTCTTGGTGAGGCTTGAAATCTAGCACACATGCATACACTAAACATCACATCCGGCCTTGATGCGGTTACATAGAGTAGGCTTCCAATCATAGATCGATATATCTTTTGATCCACCATATTGCCACTAGCATCACTATCCAAGCTTCCATTGTCCCCATTGGTGTACTAATAGCTTTACTATCATCCATTCCAAACTTCTTGAGCATGTCCTTGATATACTTTCCTTGACTCACAAATATGCCATTTTTCATTTGCTTGATTTGAAGACCAAGGAAGTAGCTAAGCTCTCCAATCATGGACATCTCAAACTCACTTGCCATCATAATGCCAAACTCCTCACAAAAATCTTGATTTGTTGACCCAAATATGATATCATCAACATAGATTTACATTACAAACAAGTTATTTCCAAGCTTCTTGGTGAAGAGAGTGGTGTCAACCTTTCCCATCTTAAATCCCTTAGAGAGTAGGAAATCTCTCAATCTCTCATACCATGCTCTAGGTGCTTGTTTTAATCCATATAAAGCCTTTCTCAACTTGTAAACATGGTTGGGTTTCTTCTCATCTTCAAAACCGGGAGGTTGTTCAACATACACAAGCTCATTGATGTACCTATTGAGAAATGCACTCTTCACATCTATTTGGTACAACTTGATGTTGTAGGCACAAGCATAGGCTAACAAGATCCTAATTGCTTCCAATCTTACAACCGGGGCATATGTTTCTCCAAAGTCAAGACATTCAACTTGAGTGTAATCTTGAGCCACTAATCTTGCTTTGTTTCTTATTACTATCCCATCTTGATCTTGCTTATTCCGAAAGACCCACTTGGTTCCTATCACATTATGATCCTTAGGCCTCTCAACTAACTCTCATACTTAGTTTCTTGTGAAGTTATTTAGCTCTTCATGCATAGCATTGACCCAATCAACATCCTTCAAAGCTTCATCTATCTTCTTAGGTTCAATGGATGACACAAATGAGAAGTGCTCACAGAATGAAGCCAATCTTGATCTAGTTTGCACACCTCTTGAAATATCACCAATTATAGTGTCCAAAGGAAGATCTCTTGCAACATTGGTTGGTTGAAGCACTTGTATTTGATTGCTTGCATTTGATTGATCACTTGGTTGAGATGATGAACTAGCCACTTGTTGTTGATCTTGCACTTTGTCATGACTAGTACTTGCTTGAACTTGATCATGAGAACCACTAGCTTGCACATTTGAGTTAGAGAGCACTTGATTCTTGTCATCTTCAACATCAATCACCTCTCTAGGCCTTATATCACCAATGTCCATGTTCTTCATTGCATTTACCAATTGAGTGCCTCTTACATCATCTAGATTCTCATCTTCCTCTTAAGAACCATTTGTCTCATCAAACTCCACATCATGAACCTCCTCAAGAGTACCACTAGCCAAATTCCAAACTCTATAAGCCTTGCTAGTAGTGGAGTAACCAAGCAAGAAACCTTCATCACATTTCTTTTCAAATTTGCTCAATCTAGTGCCTTTCTTCAATATGTAGCATTTACATCTAAAAACCTGAAACTATGCTATGTTGGGCTTTCTCCCATTCAATAGCTCATAAGGTGTCTTCTCCATAATGGGGTGACAATAGAGTCAGTTGCTATAATAGCAAGCCGTGTTGATTGCTTTGGCCCAAAATGAATGACTCACATTATACTCACTTAACATTGATCTTGCCATGTCAATCAAAGTTCTATTCTTCCTTTCAACTAAGCCATTTGATTGAGGAGTGTACTTGGCCGAGAATTGATGTCTAATTCCAAATTCATCACACAACTCATCAATTTTAGTGTTCTTGAATTCACTTCCATTGTCACTTCTCACTTTCTTGATAGTTGTTTCAAACTCATTGTGAATGCTCTTGACAAATGATTTAAATGTTGCAAACACATCACTCTTGTCAACAAGAAAGAAGACCCAAGTGTATCTAGTGAAATCATCCACAATCACAAATCCATATTTATTTCTACCAATGCTAGTGTATGTGGTTGGTCCAAATAAGTCCATGTGCATCAACTCAAATGCCCTAGATGTGCTCATCATGCTCTTCTTAGGATGTGTGTTACCAACTTGTTTTTCAGCTTGACATGAACTACATAGGTTATCTTTTTCAAAAGTGACATCCTTTCAAGCCTCTAACTAAGTCATACTTGATCAACTTGTTTAATTGTTTCATTCCAATATGACCAAGCCTTCTATGCCATAACCAACCCAAGCTAGACTTAGTGATCAAACATGTTGACAATTGAGCTTCTCTAGCATTGAAATCAACTAAGTATAGATTCTCATATCTAAATCCTTTGAATATCAAGTTAGAGCCATCTACACTTATGATCTCTACATCATCCACACTAAATATGCACTTGAAACCAAGATCACATAATTGAGCTACCGACAATAGGTTGAAATTCAAGCTCTCTACTAGTAGCACATTGGAAATGCTCAAGTTATTGGATATTGCAATCTTACCAAGCCCCTTGACCTTGCCTTTGCCATTGTCACCAAATGTGATACTATCAATCCCATTGCTCTTGTTTTCATTGATTGAATTGAACATTCTTGGATCACCGGTCATGTGTTGTATGCACCCACTATCAAGCACCAAATGCCTTCCTCTGGCTTTATAATTGACCTACAAAAGAAGATCAATTCTTTTTAGGTACCCAAACTTGCTTGGGTCCTTGTAGGTTAGTTACCAAGGTCTTTGGTACCCAAATGGCCTTCTTCTTTGGGCCTACAATTGGTGTACCAATGAATTTAGCCTTCACACCATTGGCACCCTTAAAAAGCATGTAACAAGAATCAAATTTGATTAAGGATACATTAGGTAGCTTATTCTTATTAATCTTGCAATATTGCTCTACATGCCTAACTTGCTTGCATCTATTGCAAAACCGACCATTGCCCTTCACAAAACTAGCTTTGGGAGTGATAAAGGCCGTCTTGCCTTTCTTGGGGGTATAGCCTAATCCCTTTTTATTGAGAGAGAATCTTTGGCTACCCAAGCACTTTAGCAAGTGGACTTCTCTACCATAGGCATTGCCTAAGGCACGAGTGAGCTCATTCACCTCCTTCTTGAGGTTCTCATTTTCCATCATAAGTGAAGCATCACAAGTGAAACCATCACTCAAAGGTGAAGTGAAAGTAGTAGTGCTACAAGAAGTGTTAGTGGGAGCAACTAAAATGGACTCATGAAAAGATTCATCAATAAGATCACATGTTAGTCCCACATCACATGACACAATCACTTGCTCCTTCTTGGCTTCCTTCTCTTTGACTTGCTCGATGAGAGAGGAGTGAGCCTTTTCAAGCTTAGAGTGAGCTTTGCCAAGCTTCTTATGGGCTTCCATTAGCCTCTCATGAGTGGCATTGAGCTCATCAAAGGATTGCTCAAGAAATTTTACTTTCTTGCGTAATTCTTTGCACTCCTTTCTCTTCATCTCATTGCAAGCGTGCACTTGCTCACACATGTCCATGAGTTCCTCCTTGGTGTACTCCTCCTCCTCATCATCATCATCATTATCATCATTCCTACAAGAATCACTTTCACATTCATCATCATCACTCTCATCATATTTTACCTTGGTAGGCTTTGCCATGAGGCATGTCGATGGAGTGTCGAAGATGGAGGGCTTGTTGTTGATGGCGATGCTTGCTAGTGCTTTCTTGATAGATTTCTTGTCATCATCACTAGAGCTATCACTATCTAAGGAGCCATCACTATCCCATGTGACCACATAGCCTCCACCTTTCTTCTTCTTTTGGAAGGTCATTCTCTTCTCCTTCTTTTCCTTCTTTTCTTTCTTGTCCTTCTTGTTCTTCTTCTTTTTATCCTCATCATTGTCACTATTGTAGGGACAATTTGCCACAACATGATTGGGGCTCTTACAATTGTAGCATCTTCTCACATACTCTTTTCTTTTGGTGTGATCTCTTCTCTTTCTTGCACCATAGCCCTTCTTCTTCATGAATTTTCCCATCTTGCGGACAAAGAGGGCCATTGCTTCATCATCAATGTCACTAAGATCATCATCATCACTTGATTCTTTCTTGGACTTGCCCTTGTTCTTGGATGATGATGAGCTAGCCTTGAATGCTATGCTCTTCTTCTTCTTGTCTTCTTCTTCCTTCTTCTCATCCTTGTCATCCCCCTCCCTTTCTACACGGTATGTCTCTTATGTCATGACATCACCTAGTACTTAGTTAGGGGTAATCTCCTTCAATCCTCCTCTTATGATGAGCAATCTCAACATCTTAAATCTTGGTGGTAGGCACATCAAGAACCGATGGGAGACATCATCATCCTTGATCTTCTCTCCCAATACCTTCAAGTCATTGATAATCACTTGCAATCGATGGAACATCTTCGGAATGCTCTCATCTTCCTTCATCTTGAAGCTTGTCAATTTGTCCTTGAGAATGTACAACTTGGCACTCTTCACCACCGGTGTGCCCTCATATGTTTCCTCCAATCTCCTCCACACCTCATTTGCTCTCTCACAATCCTTGATTTGCTCAAACACCTTGGAATCAATGGCATTATATATGGTGTTGAGAGCCATTGTGTTGTATTGCTTGTTGGTCTTGTCTTGGTTGGTGGGATTGTTGGGATCAATGATAGCATAATCATTTTCAGTCACTTCCCATACTTGATCATTGATTGAACCAAGATACATTCTAGTTTTTCTCTTCCAATAATCATAGCTTGTGCCATCAAAGAACGGTGGTTTGCCCCTAAAAGGTCCTAATGGCTAGAGGGGGGTGAATAGCCTAATAAAAATTCTACAATAACACTTAGCAAATCGGTTAGATAATTATGAGGTGAAGCAAGTGTTGCGCTAGCCTACTAAAAAGCAAGCCACCTACCATAATTCTAGTTTATATAGTATGTATCCACACAATAGCTATGTCACTACACTACGTTAGTGTGCTCTCAAAAGCTAACTAAAGAGCCACACTAACTAACAAGCTCTCACAACTAGTTACACTAAAGAGCTTGACAACTAGTTTACGGTAATGTAAAGAGTAGGCAAGAAGGTTATACCGCTGTGTAGATGTATGAACCAATCAATCACAAGTGTGGATAACAATGAAGACCAATCACCTCAGAATCAATGATGAACACAATGATTTTTTACCGAGGTTCACTTGCTTGCCGGTAAGCTAGTCCTCGTTGTGGCGATTCACTCACTTGGAGGTTCACGCGCTAATTGGCTTTACACATCAAACCCTCAATAGGGTGCCGCACAACCAACACAAGATGAGGATCACACAAGCCACGAGCAATCTACTAGAGTACCTTTTGGCGCTCTACCGGGGAAAGGTCAAGAACCCCTCACAATCACCACGATCGGAGCCAGAGACAATCACCACCCTCCGCTCGACGATCCTCGCTGCTCCAAGCCATTTAGGTGGCGGCAACCACCAAGAGTAACAAGCGAATCCTGCAGCGAAACATGAACACCAAGTGCCTCTAGATGCAAACACTCAAGCAATGCACTTGGATTCTCTCCCAATCTCACAAAGATGATGAATCAATGATGGAGATAAGTGGGAGGGCTTTGGCTAAGCTCACAAGGTTGCTATGTCAATGCAAATGGCCAAGAGGGTAAGCTTGAGCTGGCCATGGGGCTTAAATAGAAGCCCCCACAAAATAGAGTCGTTGTACCCCTTCACTGGGTACAGCGCGGGGTGACCGGACGCTCCGGTCATACTGACCGGACTCTGGACCCAGCGTTCGATTGCCCGATGTCAGCCATGTGTCACACTGCGTTCAACAGGAGTCGTCAGATCTCAACAGTCATCTGTTGACCAGATGCTCCACTACAACTGACCGGACTCTAAGCCTCCAGCGTCCAGTCATTTCCAGAAAGGTTCCAGAAACATATTTTGCCGTCCGGACTCGTCCGATCAGATGCTGACTTCTGTCTGTGCTGTCTGACAACACGACCGGACCTGACCCTTAGTGTCCGGTCTATCCAAGACCCAACATCCAGTCATTCACTGATGCTGGCGTCTTCACTGCTATACATGGCCGGACGCACCGGTCCCCCAGAGGTCTAGCGTCCGGTCACTGTATAGCCAGCGACACTAACTCCTTTTCACTTCTATCTTCTTCACCCTTGCTCAAATGTGCCAACCACCAAGTGTATCTGAAAGTGCATCTAGCCCTTTAGTGGGTTTTGGATGATTGAATGACAACGTGATTAAAGGACTAACCCGTTTGCTAAGTGTGAACAGGAAATATGTTATCTCACAGGTACTTAATGAAAGCCAAAATGATGTGTTGTTGTATAAACAATCTAGTTCAAGCACAAGACAACAATGCAAATGGAATTCATGTGAAGGCTTATTTCTTGTGGGATTTCCATGTACTATGTGAAAGCAAGCTCATGATTATTAGTTAATGAGACATGAGGGATTGCATATGGAATGGTCTCATATTTGAAGCTTGCTAAATTAAAATGAAAAAGATAACAATACATATGAATGGATGATTCAACACAAGATGTGACTTGATGGCTTGAGATGGTGAAGATAGCAAGGAAAGGCTTCGAGGTACTAAGAAAGGGTGAAGGGCAAGCGACGGCTTGGCGGCCGAAGAACCTAGCTAGGGTGAAGAAGAAAGTACTTGCATTTAGTTGAGGTACTAATCAAGCTAAGATGGTCATATTGATGTGAAGAATCAAATCTATAATGAAGTATTTGATGGAAGTGACTTGATACATTTGGGATTATTTAAATTTGATGAATGGAATCAAGTCACATGCTCAAGATGGCTATGCTCAAGTGAAAAGATCAACATCAACTTGTTAGCACCCTTACTTGATGAAGATTGGAAGGGACGGCATAAATTCAAAAGAAATCAACTCAAGTGGTATAAATTCATTTTTCCTTTGATCTTGAGTTTAATAGGTATGCCGTACTATTAAGAGGGATGCATCATATTGATAGATAATGTTTCATAAGTGCTCAAGCCAACCCATGTGAGTTTTGAGAATTTGAGCGACAAAAGAGCTAACTGATTTGTTGCTGGTCTGGCAATACCGGACGTGTCCAGTATTCACACCAGACGTGTCCAGTATTTGCCCAGCAGCTGTTAAATTGTTCTTCTCGGGTTGGTTCGTCGGGAGTCCCGACGTAGGTCGGGAGTCCCGGCATGGGTCGGGAGTTCCAACGTCTCGCACTTCAACAGACTTGGAGGTTTTACTGTTTTGGTCATACCGGACGTGTCCGGTATGGATGACCAGAAGCCAACGGCTAGTTTTCAAAAGCCGTGAGGGTTGGGAGTTCCGACGTAAGTCGGGAGTTCCGACGGTCGGGAGTTCTGACATATGTCGGGAGTTCCGACATCTCACTAACTTCAACTCAGTTACATGTTTTTTAAAATTGCTGAGGGTCAGGGGTTCCGACTTGAGTCGGGAGTTCCGACGGTTGGAAGTCCCGGCATACTTCGGGAGTTCTGACGCCTCACAACATCACTGTAACTTAGTTACCGTTGGCGCAGTGTGAGTCATACCGGACGTGTCCGGTATGCATACCGGACGTGTCCAGTATTGCAACGGCTATAAAATGGCTAGTTTTCCTTGGGGGCTATAAATACCCCCAAGCCTCCACCTTTGAAGGCTGCTGATTCTGCTGAGATAGACACACGTTTTTGAGCCTTGCCAACTCTCCTAAACCCTCTCTTAGTGAGTGTGTGATCCAAATTGCAAAATCAATTTGTGGGTTAAGAGAGAATTTGAAAAAGAGAGCAAGCCACCACTTGAGCACTTGTGCATATTGTCAATCTCGTGATTCGCATTTGTTACTCTTGGACTCTTCGGTCCTAGACGGCTAGGCGTCGCCGGAGAGCAACCGAGAGATTGTGGTTGCTTCGGAAAGTTTGTAACGGTCGATTCCGCCGCCTCAGAATCATTTAGTGGAAGGAGGAAAAGGAGTTGGAAAAGACTCCAGCTAGAGTGACCTTCGTGGTATCCTCTAGGGCTGACCTTCGCTGGGTCGCCCGCAGCCCCCTCAACGGAGAGTAGGACTCAAACGAGTCCGAACTTCGGTAAAACAAATATCGTGTCTCAATTCGCATTTCATTTGATATTTGTGTTGCTTTAGCTATTCTGCAGGTACTCTGTGTATATTACTATCTCTAATAGTTTCATGTAGTTTGGATTGAAGATAGAAATCAAAAGGAGCAAATTCGGGGTTGTTCCACTGAAGTCGTGAATACCGGACACGTCCGGTATACATACCGGACATGTCCGATATTTCCTGCCTGCACTGAAAATATTTATTCTCTGTTCTAACTTGGTGTTGCAGGGTTGTAGCTTCGAGATATATTCTGTATACCTTGTTTACTTTGTGGCTAACTTGTGAGGGGTGGTAGTACTCTTAATTTGGAGTTTCCATTTTGGAAACTCCCCTTTCTAATTGTTTCTGCATTTAAAGGTGTTAATTATCAGAAACGCCTATTCACCCCCCTCTAGGCGACATCCTAGGTCCTGTCAATTGGTATCAGAGCAAGGTTCTCACATAAAGCTTCACCGCCGTGAGAAAAGGATGTCGACACCTATCGAGTTGGAGCCGGTGCTTCTCCAAAATAATGGTTCAAACTTTCTAACTTGGTCAATACATGTACTCAATGCTTTTAGAGATATTAGTCCTCTTGTTGAGCATATTGTGGATGCAAGCATACCTCTTTCTATAGTTGATTGGAGCAACTACAAAAATTTGTCAAAAGAGGAAGAGATATGCGTGCAACTCAATGCCCAAGCTATTAATATTATTTTGAGTACATTGAGTGTAGAGGTTCAAGATGAGGCAATCTTCAATGGACAACCACCTCCGGAGAGTGCTCATCTCATTTGGACTAGACTTTTTGATTTGTATGGAAAATCCAAATGTGATGATGCACTTGAGATCGAGTCAATGGAAAGTATGTCCATTGTGTCATCATACAGTGAAGAAGCCTCACAAGACCTCAAGAGCGCCGAGCCGGAGCAAGAAGTGCAAGCAGCGCATGACCAGCTGTCTGCTTGCACATACCGGACGTGTCCAGTATGCCTATCGGACGTGTCCGGTATGGCCGAGGCAGCAGACCAGCAAGCAGCTGTTTGCAACGATGCTCAAGCCCGGTGGCAACCAAGTGATGAGTCAATCTCAGTATCTCATGATACTCATCACTTGTGTCTCATGGCCAAGAAAAGCAAGAAGAAGAGTAACAAGAAAGATCAAGAAAAAGAGAAGGCTCAAGTGGATGATCAAGATAAGAGTGATATTGAAGTTGAAGACAACTACAACCTTGATCATCTCAACCATAAAGACAAGTTCATCATCATGAAGATAGTTGAAAAGAATGATGAGCTTGAAGAAGAGATTGAGAAGCAAGAGCAATCGCTTCAAAATCAAGAAAAGTTTCTCATCTCCAAATTGCAAGAGCTAAAGGCAATAAATGAGAGGTATGAAAAATTGTCAATTGAGCATGCTTTAGTTACTAACTCCTCTTCTAGTGTTTCACAACTAGAGAAGGAAAACTTTGAGCTCAAGGCAAGGCTAGATGAACTATCAAGCATGTATAATGAGCTACAAGCAAATTATGTTCATCTAAAGTGCTCTCATGAGGAAGTAGTAGAATCAAGCATCATGCTTGAGGTGGCTCATGAGGTTGTGATTACATCGGTAAAATTCTCTCAACCTCTCACACATCCGCTCACTAGTACACCATCTCAAATAAATATTTCTTGTACTAATGAGTGTGCTCCTCAAGCAAGCCAATCTTCGATTGAGCTAAATCTTATAGAAAACATAGAGCTCAAAGAAGAAGTGCAAAGATTAAAGAAAGATGTGATTCGGTTGAAGGGTAAGGAGAAAGCACAACCTTCTCAAGATAACCGTGATAACATGGTGAAGAAGCTTGAGAAGGGTTCAAACCTTGCTTCCTCCAAAGCCCAACAAAAGAATCACATCTCAAGCAAGGCCAACACAACCAAGAGCAAGAAACATGGAAAAAGGATGTGCTATGGTTGTGGATTGTATGGACATGAGTGGGCTATGTGTCCACACAAGAGTTGGGCCGACAAGGTTGAAGCCGCCAATCAAAAGGCTTCTACCAAGGAGGCCAAGCAAGTGAAGAGTCATGGACAAAGTGCTTGTCTCATGAGCAAGAAATTGGGGCATCCTACCAAGAAATGCCCAATGTACAAAGAAGCAAGAAAGGAAGCCCAAGTTGCAACTAGAAGATGCTATGGGTGCAATGAGATGGGCCACAAGGTTGATAGATGTCCATACAAGCAAAGCAAGCATAGAGCACACAAAGGCCGCATATGCTATGCTTGTAGAAGAAAGGGGCATCTAAGCTATGAATGCCCAAATGGTAAAACTCCTAATCCAAACACATTTGTTTATAATGATATGCTTAGGAAGACCACAAATGGAGTTAGCACTAGTAAGGTGATGTGTTCACCACTAACTAATGCTAAAGCCATTTGGGTGCCTAAGCACTTGTTGACTAACTCAAAAGGACCCAACAAGAGTTGGGTACCAAAGTGTGCTTAGATTAATGATGTAGGTACTTGGTGGTGAGATGAAAGCTTCGGGGTGGTTGAGCAAGCAAATTGACAATATTCACTCAATCTATCAACCAATTCTCATCATAATCTCTTATATGGTTGACCCAAAGATAATTCAATGAACATCTCATATATTTCATCCTCACCATTGGTAACAAGTACCTAAACCTTTTAGGATAGTCACTTTGTTCATTTCGTGTCCTATAGTTCACAAATAGGTACATTCGTGAAATAATGAAAGTGGCTAATAAGATTCAATTAAAAGGAATTCTAATTTGCCATATGATGCTTTTAACAGCTCTCTAGTAAAGAAATTCATTTGTTGAGATGCAAGGTTACAATAAATACTAGAGCTAAAATTACAAGCAGTGAATTAATTGGTTCTATCCTGAACCTATCGGACGTGTCCGGTATTAACATCGGACGTGTCCGGCATGGCCAGGGACAGAAAGTCAGTGTTTCTGTTCTGTGTATTCCGGACGTGTCCGGTATACTACTGGACATGTCCGGTATTGCATGGACCAGAACACTAATTGTGTTGCAACTGAGTATTCGATCCATACATTTTTTATATATCCCTAACTTACTCAGAAGCTTGTGTTTTATCAAATCTAAGTGGATTGTGAGCATCTCTTAAACTCACTTTTAACTATGGCAATCTTATTTGGTTTCTGGTCAAAATGAAAATTGGCTCTCAATTTCTTATTAGAATAAAAGTGCTTGTTGAAAGTCATTCAAAATACTTGAAGCACTTATTTAGGGGGAGCTAAATTTCTATTTTGCACCATTGTGGACTAACAAATTTATCTAGCACTCTTTGTAGTCCTCTGGATGAAAAATTGAATTTGTATCAAGCATGATTACTTGGCAATCAAGGTCAACATAAAGATTATCATGCCATGTATCTTCTTAGTGGTATTCTTGTGGGCTCAAGGCAAAGGTATGTTTTTACATACATGCATTGTTAGTGCATCTAAGGCCCTTTACATGTTAGAATGTGCATTTGTGTGACGTAGAAGAGATGTTTTTCAAAACCCATAACTAGCATGTGTAGGCGGTGTGAATTTGAAAAACTATTTGAATCTTGGTCTTTGCGACCTAGCCCTGTCATGTGGTGATTATAGCTCTCCTTGATTGTTTGATCTGCTAATCACACATGACATGGTCTTCTTAAGTCCACAATCTACTTTGTCTCACTTTATCTCTCTCAAGCAAGCAAATTATTGATTATGCCATATATTTGGAAAAGAGAAAATAAATTGATGGCATTCGATAAGAAAAGTGATAGTACTCGGTTTGGATCAAGATCATACACCTTTTTGGACTGAGCAACAACAGAGAAAGGGATTGGAAGAGTGAGAACACATTTTGGAATTATTTGGGCCAGCCCGCGTATACCGGACGTGTCTGGTATGAGTGAGACTATAAAAACAGAGCGTACCCCTTCGGCCCAAACAGACTTGCCTCCTCCAAATCAACCAGCCGACGCCCTTCTTCTCACCTAGGGCGACCAAGGATTTCACCAAGGAAAAGAGAGAGAGGGAGATTGCATTGGAGAAGGCTTGGATCAAGGATTGAAGGCCCGTGGATTTGGATTTCACATCGCTCTCTCTTCTCTCCTCTCAAGGTACCCTAATCACGGACCTCATCCGATCTACTTGGTCAATACAAGATTTGAAAATTCCTTCGGTCAATATGCTACATTGGTGATATAGAAGCAATGCCCAAAGTTTGGAATTGATCCATGGTGGTTTGAATCGAGGAACCTCGGTTAGGGTTGCTGATCGCCCATACCGGACGTGTCCGGTATGACCCAGCAGAGCAGGCTCTCTGCTTCCTTTGATTCAATGCTATCCTAGAATTGTTTATTAGGCACAGTTTCTTCTGTATCTATGTTTTGCAAACCTTGTGACAATGGTGTGTCGAGGTGATTGTAAAACCTTGGATAAAAGAATCTATGTCTAATTACAATTCAAGAATAAGCTATGGGCATGTATCTAAAATTCTTTGGAAATCTTTGGATACAGGACAGCAGCCATGAGTGGACGATAGGAGCCGAGGTCCAAGCATAGGCATGATCCAGCACTTGAGAAGTACAAGAAGGCTAGACAGGATATGCATCCTAGTTTTCAGCCGACCAGTAGGAGGTCCACCAGGGCTGCCTCTAGTGCAGCAGCTCAGTATGCAGAGGGGTCCAGGAGCTCTTCTTCTGACATAGACACTGATGAGTTCAGAGTGGAGTCTAGAGATGAAAGAAAGAGGAAGAGCACTGACAGAGGATCAGATGGTGACAGCTCAGATGAGGAGCAGGAGATTGAGGAGGAGGAGTCAGTTCCTCTAGTTCCGCACCAGCCTGGTCAGGGGATGCACTATGGTCTCCTTGAGACACATCTGCCCAATGTACCCTCCTATGTTTCCAGGGTTGATTATAGAGGAAAGGGTATGACCAGGAGAGCTAGAGATGAGCGAAGGGTTGATCCGAGGGGCTTACCTAAGGTTTAGTACGATCACCGCTTCCAGACAGCCTTTCACCTGGACTTCTACTCCAGTGTGATTCTCACCAGGAACCCTATGATTGCCAGGTCTCAGTGGATTGACTGGCAGTACGTTACAGAGTTGCAGAAGGCCTCAGTTGATCATGCCATTGCCATTTGCCAGCGCACTGGGGTTTATGAGATCATGGAGTTCCAGCATGACTGGAACACAGAGGTAGTAGCTCAGTTCTATGCTACTCTGTTTGTTGAGGAGGATGAGCGGCGGATGCACTGGATGCTTGAGGGCCAGTGGTATAGTGTTGACTATGATGCTTTTGCCGCCCACCTTGGCTTCTCAGAGGATGATCTCCAGAGGGACAGAATCCACACCGAGCAGGTGTTACCCCCTGAGCAGCTCGCATATATGTATCCTCCTAGTGGTGTGAGAGGAGCTGTGGGGAAGGTTCTAGGTCTTCACCCTACCTACAGATACCTGGACAGGATGTTCAGGAAGACTATTGACTGCAAGGGTGGAGATAAGGGCAACATTGCTGATTATTCCAGGAACCTACTCCATAGGATGGCACCTGATGCTCGGCCCTTCAGCGTGTTTGATTTTATTTGGTCCAAGATCAGGAGTGTTGGAGAGAGGCCCCTCAAGGGCTGTGGTTTTGCTCCTTATATCATGCATATGATTGAGCTGGTGATAGGGCACACATTCGAGTATGATAAGATTCACAAGGCCCTGAAGATTATTGCAGATCTGCCTGAGACAGGGTTACCTCCAGCAGGACTAGGAGGAGGAGCAGCAGCACCAGAGGCAGATGCACCTGGGAGTGGTGCACCAGTAGGAGCTTCACCTTCACCACGTGCTCCTTCACATTCTACTTCACGCCATGGCAGTCCTCCCTCGCCTATCCGCAGGCTTTTTAGCTCCATATTTGGGATGTGCCATGACATCCAGACTAGGCAGCAGAAGGAGAGGGAGGCTAGGAGGAAGGACACTCGGACTTTGAAGCAAATTGCTTCTAATCTTGAGCTTGATCCTCCTAGATCTCCTCTATCAGATGAGGCAGCTAGTGAGCCTGAGACCGAGGAGCAGCAGCAGGCTAGATATGATAGAGAGTATGTTGAGTTCATACAGCGACAGCAGCAGCAGCAGGCACCTGAGCACCCTGACACTCTACCTCTTCAGGCTCGTGTGCCTACTCACTCTCAGCCATGTCCCAGCACTGCCGACGACTATGCTACAGATTGGTGGAGTGACTTGATAGGTGGTGGCGGCTACTACGGCTCTGGTGGCTACGACCCATCTGGTGCCAGTGGTTCTTGTCCGGCTAGTGTTACCCGCTCTGATGACGAAGATGCTGGGAGAGACGACGATGATGATGAGTGATGCCAGAGATTAGTGATAGCTTGTAGCCCCTTTGTCCTTAGTATGCCTTTGTCGACCTTTGTGGTGATAGATGACAAAGGGGGAGAGAGACTGATTAAAGCTTCAGGATAGTTTCATTTGCTTATCTTTGTACCTGAAGATATGTACTGTAGGCTGTAGTTTGTTTTTGAGCTTCATTGATTATATCTTGTGAGAGATGAGACTTATACTTTATCTATGTATCTCTTGAGACATGATCTTTATCTATATATCAGTGGTTTCTGGACTTAAGAAAATTTGTAATGAGTGCTATGTGTGAATTACATGTGTCATATTTATTTTCATAAGGACTATGCATGCTAGAATGAAAATATTTGATGTGATGCCTTTATATTTATTCTTGTATGATATATCTTGTCATATGCATCATGGTTTCTCTTTGTCACACACACATGCACCCCACGGATGCAATGATTTAGGGGGAGTCTCCTATTTGTTTTAGTATGTGCAATTGACATTTGAGGTCATTTTGTGAATTCTAATCATAAGCACATATTAAGGGGGAGCCTCTCATAAATCATTGAACCCAAAAGTTTAAATGTTTATATCATTTTATATGCTTTAATTAAGTTATCATCAATCACCAAAAAGGGGGAGATTGAAAGTGCATCTAGCCCTTTAGTGGGTTTTGGATGATTGAATGACAACGTGATTAAAGGACTAACCCATTTGCTAAGTGTGAACAAGAAATAGGTTATCTCACAGGTACTTAATGAAAGCCAAAATGATGTGTTGTTGTATAAACAATCTAGTTCAAGCACAAGACAACAATGCAAATGGAATTCATGTGAAGGCTTATTTCTTGTGGGATTTCCATGTACTATGTGAAAGCAAGCTCATGATTATTAGTTAATGAGACATGAGGGATTGCATATGGAATGGTCTCATATTTGAAGCTTGTTAAATTAAAATGAAAAAGATAACAATACATATGAATGGATGATTCAACACAAGATGTGACTTGATGGCTTGAGATGGTGAAGATAGCAAGGAAAGGCTTCGAGGTACTAAGCGAGAGTGAAGGGCAAGCGACGGCTTGGCGGCCGAAGAACCTAGCTAGGGTGAAGAAGAAAGTACTTGCATTTAGTTGAGGTACTAATCAAGCTAAGATGGTCATATTGATGTGAAGAATCAAATCTATAATGAAGTATTTGATGGAAGTGACTTGATACATTTGGGATTATTCAAATTTGATGAATGGAATCAAGTCACATGCTCAAGATGGCTATGCTCAAGTGAAAAGATCAACATCAACTTGTTAGCACCCTTACTTGATGAAGATTGGAAGGGACGGCATAAATTCAAAAGAAATCAACTCAAGTGGTATAAATTCATTTTTCCTTTGATCTTGAGTTTAATAGGTATGCCGTACTATTAAGAGGGATGCATCATATTGATAGATAATGTTTCATAAGTGCTCAAGCCAACCCATGTGAGTTTTGAGAATTTGAGCGACAAAAGAGCTAACTGATTTGTTGCTGGTCTGGCAATACCGGACGTGTCTGGTATTCACACCGGACGTGTCCGGTATTTGCCCAGCAGCTATTAAATTGTTCTTCTCGGGTTGGTTCATCGGGAGTCCCGATGTAGGTTGGGAGTTCCGACGGTCGGGAGTCCCGGCATGGGTCGGGAGTTCTGACGTCTCGCACTTCAACAGACTTGGAGGTTTTACTATTTTGGTCATACCGGACGTGTCCGGTATTCATACCGGACGTGTCCGGTATGGATGACCAGAAGCCAACGGCTAGTTTTCAAAAGCCGTGAGGGTCGGGAGTTCTGACGTAAGTCGGGAGTTCCGACGGTCGGGAGTTCCGACATCTCACTAACTTCAACTCAGTTACATGTTTTTCAAAATTGCTGAGGGTCGGGGGTTCCAACTTGAGTCGGGAGTTCCGACAGTCAGAAGTCCCGGCATACTTCGGGAGTTCTGACGCCTTACAACATCACTGTAACTTAGTTACCGTTAGCGTAGTGTGAGTCATACCGGACGTGTCCGGTATGCATACCGGACGTGTCCGGTATTGCAACGGCTATAAAACGGCTAGTTTTCCTTGGGGGCTATAAATACCCCCAAGCCTCCACCTTTGGAGGCTGCTGATTCTGCTGAGATAGACACACGTTTTTGAGCCTTGCCAACTCTCCTAAACCCTCTCTTAGTGAGTGTGTGATCCAAATTGCAAAATCAATTTGTGGGTTAAGAGAGAATTTGAAAAAGAGAGCAAGCCACCACTTGAGCACTTGTGCATGTTGTCAATCTCGTGATTCACATTTGTTACTCTTGGACTCTTCGGTCCTAGACGGCTAGGCGTCGCCGGAGAGCAACCGAGAGATTGTGGTTGCTTCGGAAAGTTTGTAACGGTCGATTCCGCCGCCTCGGAATCATTTAGTGGAAGGAGGAAAAGGAGTTGGAAAAGACTCCAGCTAGAGTGACCTTCGTGGTATCCTCTAGGGCTGACCTTCGCTGGGTCGCCCGTAGCCCCCTCAACGGAGAGTAGGACTCAAACGAGTCCGAACTTCGGTAAAACAAATATCGTGTCTCAATTCGCATTTCATTTGATATTTGTGTTGCTTTAGCTATTCTATAGGTACTCTGTGTATATTACTATCTCTAATAGTTTCCTGCAGTTTAGATTGAAGATAGAAATCAAAAGGAGCAAATTCAGGGTTGTTCCACTGAAGTCGTGAATACCGGACACGTCCGGTATTTCTTGCCTGTACTGAAAATATTTATTCTCTGTTCTAACTTGGTGTTGCAGGGTTGTAGCTTCGAGATATATTCTGTATACCTTGTTTACTTTGTGGCTAACTTGTGAGGGGTGGTAGTACTCTTAATTTGGAGTTTCCATTTTGGAAACTCCCCTTTCTAATTGTTTCCGCATTTAAAGGTGTTAATTATCAGAAACGCCTATTCACCCCCCTCTAGGCGACATCCTAGGTCCTTTTAGTATCACCTTGTGCACATGTGTTAGCATATGTTCGCAAACATTTCCAAGGGTGTTAGCACTCCACTAGATCCTAAATGCATATGCAATGAGTTAGAGCATCTAGTGGCACTTTGATAACCGCATTCCGATACGAGTTTCACCCCTCTTAATAGTATGGCTATCAAACCTAAATGTGATCACACTCTCTAAGTGTCTTGATCACCAAAACAAAATAGCTCCTACAAAATATACCTTTGCCTTGAGCTTTTTGTTTTTCTCTTTCTTTTTTTTCTAAGTCGAAGCACTTGATCATCACCATGCCATCATCATCATCATGCTATGATCTTCATTTGCTTCACCACTTGGAGTGTGCTACCTATCTCATGATCACTTTGATAAACTATGTTAGCACTTAGGGTTTCATCAATTCACCAAAACCAAACTAGAGCTTTCAATCTCCCCCTTTTTGGTAATTGATGACAACCCATATACAAAGATATGAAATAAGATTCAATTGAATCCATGTTGTTTGTTCAAGCATATTTACCATGTGTAAAAGGATATGGACAAGTTTCATGAACTCCATATGGTAGCAATTGCTCCCCCTACATATGTGCTAAGAGTTTGGATATAGCTTGCACATATGATTAGATAGGAAATATAGGAGACAATGTCTACCAAATGATGCTAAGGTATAAAAGATAGACCTTTGAAGCATGATACCAATCGGAGTGCACCATTATACCATCCTTAGCACCATGGTTAGCTTGATACCACTTGAAAAATACTTCGGAAAGATAGCTAAATACCACTTGTAAAAACTTTATAAAAGATACTACTTGAAAATCTATTTGGAATAGATATCACTTGATAATACATGGAAATGATATCACTTGTGAATAAACCTACACATGCTAGATTTTCATTTCATCATTTCAAGTTTACAACTATCATTCATCACACAAGCATGGATATTTAAATTAAAAACTTGTGATATGCAAACAAACATATGAAATGCACATTCAAATGCA
This sequence comes from Miscanthus floridulus, assembly GCF_019320115.1. Classification (NCBI taxonomy): domain Eukaryota; kingdom Viridiplantae; phylum Streptophyta; class Magnoliopsida; order Poales; family Poaceae; genus Miscanthus; species Miscanthus floridulus. The sequence goes on along the minus strand of NC_089587.1, from coordinate 217,768,160 downwards.
TCATACAAGTCCATGAGCTTGCTCCCCCTACTTGTGTGCTCAAAATTTAATTGATCCCCTTCATTTGTCATATCTCTTGCTTATTTCAAGTTCTCCCCCTTTGTTGTCTTTTCACTATCTTAGTACACTAATATCTTTGTTTTTCTCCCCATGTACTAATATCTTTGTTTCTCTCCCCCTTTGTCATCAATGACCACAAAGGTTCAAAAACTAGATAGGTTGAGATTATCAATGTCAATCAATGGGGTGAGGATCATATTCTCAAAGTCGATTCAAACTAGATTATTTGCCAAAGATATTTAACTCGGTTTGATCCAAGGACAAGCTTCTTCACACCTCCTAATAAGGGTTATCTTGTACCATATTGAGTTAAACACTTCATTTTCTAGATTAAACACTAGGTTTACAAGCTCACAAATATGTCATATGCTATCACTAGATCAAGGCAAGCATAGAAGCAATAGTGATACCATATGAACATCAAATTCATTTGATTGTTATGAATGAGCCTAATAAAATGAAGAGATGACTAGATGCACTAAACATGTCCTTAGCAAGGATGTATGCCATGCCAATTAACTTTTACCTTGGATTGCTCGAAGGAGAGGCATGTCATATAAGTGGGGGGTGCATCAACACATATTTGAGAAATCCAATATGTTCAACTCATTCCTAAGCTTGCAAAACCTTTTCTCATCCAATGGCTTGGTGAATATATCGGCAAGTTGATCTTCGGTGCCTACACTCTCAATGCAAATGTCCCCCTTTTGTTGGTGATCTCTTATGAAATGGTGGCGGACATCAATGTGCTTTGTTCTTGTATGTTGAACTGGATTGTTTGTCAACTTGATTGCACTCTCATTGTCACATAGCAATGGCACTTTCTTGAACTTGATTCTAAAGTCACTCAAAGTGGCATTCATCCAAAGTATTTATGCACAACAACTACCGGCGGATATGTATTTGGCTTCGGCGGTTGATAATGCAACACTATTTTGCTTCTTTGATGACCATGAAATAAGTGATCTTCCCAACAATTGACATATGCTCGAGGTGCTCTTCCTTTCAACCTTGCATCCCGCATAATCCGAGTCAGAGTAACCAACTAGCTCAAACTTTGCTCCTTTGGGATACCACAAACCGACATTTGGTGTATGCTTCAAGTACCTTAATATTCTCTTTGTAGCCTTCAAACGATTTTCTCTTGGTGAGGCTTGAAATCTTGCACACATACATACACTAAACATGACATCCGGCCTTGATGCGGCCACATAGAGTAAGCTTCCAATCATAGACCAATACAACTTTTGATCCACCATATTTCCACTTGCATCACTATCTAAGTTACCGTTGGTTCCCATTGGTGTGCTAATGACTTTGCTATCACTCATGCTAAACTTCTTGATCATATCCTTGATATACTTGCCTTGACTCACAAATGTACCATTCTTCAATTGCTTGATTTGAAGACCAAGAAAGTAACTTAACTCTTCGATGATGGATATTTCAAACTCATTAGCCATCATCTTTCCAAATTCATCACAAAAATCTTGATTGGTTGATCCAAATATGATATCATCAACGTAAATTTGCAACACAAATAAATCTTTTCCAATCTTCTTGATGAAAAGAGTGGTGCCAGCCTTACCCATTGTGAACCCTTTAGAGAGTAGGAAGTCCCTCAATCTCTCATACCATGCTCTAGGTGCTTGCTTCAAGCCATACAATGCTTTCTCCAACTTGTACACATGGTTGGACTTCTTGTCATCTTCAAAACCAGGAGGTTGCTCAACATATACTTCTTCATTGATGTAGCCATTGAGAAATGCACTCTTAACATCCATTTGATAGAGCTTGATGTTGTGGGCACAAGCATAGGCTAGCAAGATTCTAATTGCTTCCAATCTAGCAACCGGGGCATATGTTTCTCCAAAGTCAAGACCTTCAACTTATGTATAGCCTTGTGCTACCAATCTTGCTTTGTTCCTTACTACTATCCCATCTTGATCTTGCTTGTTTCTAAAGACCCATTTGGTTCCAATTACATTGTGTCCCTTTGGTCTCTCTACTAATTCCCATACTTGATTTATTGTGAAGTTATTCAATTCTTCATGCATAGCATTCACCCAATCAACATCCTTCAATGCTTCATCTATCTTCTTTGGTTCAATGGATGACACAAATGTGAAATGCTCACAAAATAATACCAATCTTGATCTAGTTTGCACACCTCTTGAAATATCACTAATGATAGTATCCAATGGATGATCCCTTGCAATATTGGTTGGTTGGAGGATAGGAACTTGATTGCTTGCACTTGCTTGATCATTAGGTTGAGATGATGTACTAGCCACTTGATCTTGTTCAATATCATGAGAGCCACTTGTACTAGCTCGATGTGTATCATCTTGCACATATGAGTTAGAGAGCACTTGCACTTGATCATCTTCATCATCATTCACTTGCCTAGGCCTCAATTCACCAATATCCATGTTCTTTATGGCATTTGAAAGTTGAATGCCTCTAACATCTTTTAAGTTTTCATTCTCTACTTGGAACCCTTGGTTTCATCAAATTCAACATCATGAACTTCCTCAAGAGTACCACTATCCAAATTACAAACTCTATATGCTTTGCTTGTAGTGAAATATCCAAGTAGAAATCCTTCATCATATTTCTTGTCAAACTTGCCCAATCTAGTGTCTTTCTTCAAAATATAGCATTTGCAACCAAAGACCCAAAAATATGCAATGTTAGGCTTTCTACCATTCAAGAGCTCATATGGTGTCTTCTCTTTCAATCGGTGACAATAGAGGCGGTTGCTACAATAGCAAGCCGTGTTGATAGCTTCGGCCCAAAAGGATTGACTCACATTGTACTCACTAAGCATGGACCTTGCCATATCAATGAGTGTTCTATTCTTCCTCTCAACAAGGTCATTTGATTATGGTGTGTACTTAGCCGAGAATTAATGTCTAATTCTAAATTCATCACACAACTCATCAATTCTAGTGTTCTTGAACTCACTACCATTGTTACTTCTAACTCTCTTGATGGTTGTTTCAAACTCATTGTGAATGCCCTTGACAAATGATTTAAATGTTGCAAACACATCACTCTTGTCCACTAGAAAGAATACCCATGTGTATCTAGTTTAATCATCCACTATTACAAAGCCATATTTGTTACCACCAATGCTAGTGTATTGTGTTGGCCCAAACAAATCCATGTGCAATAACTCAAATACTTTACTAGTGCTCATCATGCTTTTATTAGGATGGGTGTTTTCAACTTGTTTGCCGGCTTGACAAGAGCTACAAAGCTTATCCTTTTCAAACACAACATCTTTCAAGCCTCTAACCAAGTCATGCTTAACCAATCTATTCAATTGTTTCATTTCAACATGACCAAGCCTTCTATGCTATAACCAGCCCATACTAGACTTAGTGAACAAGCATATAGATAATCTAGCTTCACTAGCATTAAAATAAACCAAGTATAGATTCTTATATCTAAAGCCTTTGAAGATCAAGTTAGAGCCATCTACACTTATGATCTCTACATTATCTACTCTAAATATATATTTGAATCCAAGATCACACAATTGAGCCATAGATAGCAAATTGAAGTTCAAGCTCTCTACTAGCAACACATTAGATATGCTCATGTCATTTGATATTGCAATCTTACCAAGTCCTTTGACCTTGTCTTCACCATTGTCACCAAATATGATACTATCATAACCATCATTGTCATTGGTGTTGATTGAGTTGAACATTCTTGCATCACTGGTCATGTGTTGAGTGCACCCACTATCAAGAACCCAATGCCTTCCTCCGGCTTTGTAATTGACCTACAAAAGAAGATCAATTTTTTTAGGTATACAAACTTGATTGGGTCCTTGAAGGTTAGTCACTAAGCTATTTAGTATCCAAATGACTTTCTTCTTTGAGCCCATCCATGGTTTACCAATGAACTTAGCCTTCACACCATTTGTACCCTTAGTAAGCATATAGCATGAATCAAGCTTAAGGGAGGATACATTAGCATTTTTGCTCTTGTTGGTGCATTCATGCTCTTTATGACCCACTTGCTTGCAACTAATGCAAAACCGATCATTGTTCTTCACAAAACTAGTCTTGTGTGCAGCAAAGACCACCTTGTCTTTATTAGGGGTATAGCCCAATCCCTCTTTGTAGAGAGAAACTCTTTGGCTACCCAAGCACATAAGCAAGCGGTCCTCACCACCATAGGCCTTAGCCAAAGTGTGAGTGAGCTTGTTAACCTCCTTCTTGAGATTCTCATTCTCAACCACTAGTGAGGCATCACAAGTGAGACCATCATCACTAGATGAGGTGGAAGTGGAAGTACTACAAGAAGGGTTAGTAGAAGGAACAATGATAGACATAGATAGTGATTCATCAATTATATCACAAGTTAAACCTACATCACAAGTATCAACATGCTTCTTTTTATTTTGCCCATCAAGCAAAGAGGAATGAGTCTTTTTAAGCTTTTTGTGAGCTTTGACAAGCTTCTCATTGGCTTCCTCTAGCCTCTCATGAGATGCATTGAGCTCATCAAAGGCTTGCTTAAGGGCTTTTAGTTCCTTACGCAAACTTTTGCACTCCCTTCTCTTGATGTCAAAGTGTTCTCTAGCATCTTCTAGCATGTCAATTAATTCATTCTTAGTAGATTCATCATCATCACTATCACTACCATTTTCATTTTTATTTTTATTATCATCATCATGCTCTTCATCACTTTCATCATCATAAGTTTGTACCTTAGTGGCCTTAGCCATAAAGCATGATGAAGAGTCGAAGAGAGAAGGCTTTTCATTAATGGCAATGCTTGCTAGAACCTTCTTCTTGGTGGTCTTGTGATCATCACTATCATCATCATCATCACTTGAGGAAGCATCACTATCCCAAGTGACCACATATGAACCACCCTTCTTCTTCTTGAAGGCCATCTTGTCCTTCTTCTCTTTCTTTTCCTTCTTGTCCTTCTTCTTATTCTTCTTGTTGTCATCATCATTGTCGCTATTGTATGGACATTGAGCAACAAGATGATCTTTGCTTCCACACTTGAAACATCTCCTTGACTCTTCTTTGTTCTTGGATGAAGACTTCTTTCTTCTAGCACGATAGCCCTTCTTCACCATGAACTTGCCAAATCTCTTAACAAAGAGAGCCATCTTCTCATCATCATCATCATCATCCCATGAATCATCTTCTTCACTTGATGTTTCTTGCTTGGCTTTGCCCTTGGATGATGTGGCCTTGAATGCCACGCTCTTCTTCTTGTCATCCTTCTTCTCATCTTTCTTCTTCCTCTTTTCTTCCTTCTCATCATCATCTCTATATGTATCATCGGTCATTATGTCTCCCAACACTTGGTTTGATGTCATGGTGTCCAAACCACTCCTCACTAGAATAGTGACCAATGTACCAAATCTTAAAGGTAAGCATCTCAAGAACTTGTGGGAGAAGTCCTTGTCCTTCACCTCTTCTCCAAGTGCTTTGAGATCATTGACAAGAACTTGAAGCCTATGGAACATCTCTGGCACAATCTCATCCTCCTTCATCTTAAAGCTTGCAAACTTCTCTTTGAGAATGTATGCCTTTGCACCCTTCACGGCTTGAGTGCCCTCAAATGATTCTTCCAACTTCTTCCAAGCCTCATGAGCCATCTCAATATTCTTGATTTGCTCAAATGTTCTCTCATCAATTGCATCATGAATGGCACTTAGAGCAATATCACTGTTTTGGAGAAGCACTTCTTCGACCATGGTGGGATTCTCCGGATCTTCAATCTCAATTTTGGTTTCTATCACCTTCCACACATTTCTATTGATTGACTTGATATGTGTGGTCATCTTTGACTTCCAATATGGATAATTTGTGCCATCAAATTGGGGTGGCTTCTTGGTGTTGTTGATTTGAGCCATTTATACACCGAATGTTGTTAAGCCTCAAATTACGGTGACCTCGGCTCTGATACCACTAGAAAGGTCCTAATGGCTAGAGGGGGGTGAATAGCCTAATAAAATTTCTACAACAACACTTAGCAAACTAGTTAGACAATTATGAGGCAAAGCAAGTGTTGCTCCAGCCTACTAAAAAGCAAGCCACCTACCACAATTCTAGTTTATATAGTATGTATCCACACAATAGCTATGTCACTACACTAAGTTAGTGTGCTCTCAAAAGCTAACTAAAGAGCCACACTAACCAAACTAGCAAGCTCTCATAACTAGTTACACTAAAGAGCTTGACAACTAGTTTGCGGTAATATAAAGAGTAGGCAAGAAGGTTATACAGCCGTGTAGATGTATGAACCAATCAATCACAAGTGTGGATAACAATGAAGACCAATCACCTCAGAATCAATGATGAACACAATGATTTTTTACCGAGGTTCACTTGCTTGCCGGCAAGCCAGTCCTCGTTGTGGCGATTCACTCACTTGGAGGTTCACACGCTAATTGGCTTCACACACCAAACCCTTAATAGGGTGCCACACAACCAACATAAGATGAGGATCACACAAGCCACGAGCAATCCACTAGAGTACCTTTTGGTGCTCCATCGGGAAAAGGTCAAGAACCCCTCACAATCACCACGATCGGAGCCGGAGACAATCACCACCCTTCGCTCGACGATCCTCGCTGCTCCAAGCCGTCTAGGTGGCGGCAACCACCAAGAGTAACAAGCAAATCCCGCAGTGAAACATGAACACCAAGTGCCTCTAGATGCAAACACTCAAGCAATGCACTTGGATTCTCTCCTAATCTCACAAAGATGATGAATCAATGATGGAGATAAGTGGGAGGGCTTTGGCTAAGCTCACAAGGTTGCTATGTCAATTCAAATGGCCAAGAGGGTGAGCTTGAGCCAGCCATGGGGCTTAAATAGAAGCCCCCATGAAATAGAGCTGTTGTACCCCTTCACTGGGTACAGCGCGGGGTGACCGGATGCTCTGGTCATACTAACTGGACTCTAGACCCAGCATCCGATCGCCCGATGTCAGCCACGTGTCACACTGTGTTCAACAGGAGTCGTTAGATCTCAATGGTCATCTATTGACCGGATGCTCCACTACAACTGACCGGACTCTGAGCCTCCAGCGTCTGGTCATTTCCAGTAAGGTTCCAGAAACGTATTTTGCCGACCGGACTCGTCTGATCATGCTTGACCGGACCCTGCCAGCGTCCGGTCAGACGCTGACTTCTGTCTGTGCTGTCTGACCACACGACCGGACCCTGACCCTTAGCGCCCGGTCTGTCCAAGACCCAGCGTCTGGTCATTCACCGATGCTGGCGTCTTCACTGCTATACATGGCCGGACACGCCGGTCCCCTAGAGGTCCAGCGTCCGGTCACTGTATAGCCAGCGACACTAACTCCTTTTCACTTCTATCTTCTTCAACCTTGCTCAAATGTGCCAACCACCAAGTGTATCACCTTATGCACATGTATTAGCATATGTTCACAAATATTTCCAAGGGTGTTAGCACTCCACTAGATCCTAAATGCATATGCAATGAGTTAGAACATCTAGTGGCACTTTGATAACCGCATTTCGATACGAGTTTCACCCCTCTTAATAGTATGGCTATCAAACCTAAATGTGATCACACTCTCTAAGTGTCTTGATCACCAAAACAAAATAGCTCCTACAAAATATACCTTTGCCTTGAGCTTTTTGTTTTTCTCTTTCTTTTTTTTCTAAGTCGAAGCACTTGATCATCACCATGCCATCATCATCATCATGCTATGATCTTCATTTGCTTCACCACTTGGAGTGTGCTACCTATCTCATGATCACTTTGATAAACTAGGTTAGCACTTAGGGTTTCATCAATTCACCAAAACCAAATTAGAGCTTTCAGCCCCCCACATGGTTGAACACAACTTGAGCCATAATTTGACACTGAGGTTGTTAAGCCTTTAATCAAACGGTGACCACGGCTCTGATACCACTTGAAAGGTCCTAATATGGCTAGAGGGGGGGGTGAATAGCCTTTTTAAAATCTACAAATCAACTAGAGTAATTTGATTAGTATGACAAATAGCGAAATGCAAACTTGCTCTAGCTCTACAAGGGTTGCAAGCCACCTATCCAATAATTCTAGTTGCAATGATAGCTAGACATACAACTTGCTATGATACTACTCACTAAGAGCTCTCAATCATGCTACTCTAAAGAGCTCCACTAAATCAACATAAGTAGCAAAGCAAGCTCTCAATTCTAATTACACTAAAGAGCTTGCTACAACTAGTTTGCAAGAATGTAAAAGAGTGAGTAGGATGATTATACCGCCATATAGAGGAATGAACCAATCACAAGATGAATATAAAACCAATCATCGAGAGAACACAATATGGCAAGAGACAACCAATTTTCTCCCGAGGTTCATGTGCTTGCCAACACGCTACGTCCCCGTTATGTTGACCAACACTTGGTGGTTCGACGGCTAAGAGGTGTTTCACAAACCTCGTCCACACGATTGGACACCGCAAGAACCTACCCACAAGTGAGGTAACTCAATGACACGAGCAATTTACTAGAGTTACCTTTTGGCACTCCACCAGGGAAGGTACAACTCCCCTCACAATCACCGGAGACGGCCACGAACAATCACCAACTCGTGCCGATCCTCCACCGCTGCACCAAGCCGTCTAGGTGGTGGCAACCACCAAGAGCAACAAGCGAAATCCGCAGCAAAACACGAATACCAAGTGCCTCTAGATGCAATCACTCAAGCAATGCACTTAGATTCTCTCCCAATCTTACAATGATGATGAATCAATGATGGAGATGAGTGGGAGGGCTTTGGCTAAGCTCACAAGGTTGCTATGTTAATGAAAATGGCCAAGAGAGTGAGCTTGAGCCGGCCATAGGGGTTAAATAGAAGCCCCCACTAAATAGAGCCGTTGTACCCCTTCACTGGGTACTGATCGGGGTGACCGGACGCTCCGGTCATATTGACCGGACGCAGCACCGGATGCACCGGTCATGAATACCGAATGTGTCCGGTCGCCATATCGGACGAGTCCGATAGCTACAAACCGCCACATGTCCCACAGTTGCCACCAACGGCTCTCTGACATGTTCAATCGGACGCACTGTTCAAAACGACCAGATGCTGAGCCGCTGCGTCCGGTCGAGTCCAGTAAGCCCCTAGGGCCGACCGGACGTGTCTGTTAGAAACCGACCAGACGCTGAGCCTCAGCGTCCGGTCAAGTACAGTAAGCACCCATGGTCGACCAAACGTGTCCGGTCACTCCGGACCGGACGCTACCTGCGTCCGATCAATGAACACCGATTTTGCTGATTCACACCGGACGTGTCCGGTCACCATACCGGACGCGTTCGGTCACTCTATGACCAGCGCGACTAACTCCTTTTCACCTCTTACTTCTTCACCCTTGCTCAAATATGCCAACCACCAAGTGCATCACCTTGTGCACATGTGTTAGCATATTTTCATAAACATTTTCAAGGGTGTTAGCACTCCACTAGATTCTAAATGCATATGCAATGAGTTAGAGCATCTAGTAGCACTTTGATAACCGTATTTCAGTACGAGTTTCACCCCTCTTAATAGTATGGCTATCTAACCCAAATGTGATCACACTCGCTAAGTGTCTTGATCACCGAAACAAAATGGCTCCTACTATTTATACCTTTGCCTTGAGCCTTTTGTTTTTCTTTTTCTTCTTTTCCAAGTTTAAGCCTTTGATCATCGCCATGCCATCACCATTGTCATGATCTTCGTCATTGCTTCATCACTTGGAGTAGTGCTACCTTTCTCATAATCACCTTGACAAACTAGGTTAGCACTTAGGGTTTCATCAATTAACTAAAACCAAACTAGAGCTTCAGCGGCCACGCGTGATGGGCAGGCATGGTGGGTGCAAAGGCACGGCGGGCATGGTAGGCAGGCGGGACTGGGCCGTGGCCCTTTTAGCTGGCTCTACCGCGCCACCGATCAGGGCGCGTGAAAGGTCATTGTTTGGTTTTGGTAATTGAGTGACAACTTAGGTGGACTAATTGTGTTTATATGAGATACATAGGTGATTAGTCCATAAGTACATGTGTGTGAGCAACATATGCCATGAAGGTGAAAATGGCTTGGAGATGTTGCAAAGCTCACACATGTGATGATGAAGGAGCTTAAATGCACATGAGACATGACATTGAGTCATGTGATCAAGGTGGAGAAGATCAAGACAAGACTTGGCCTGATGGACCGGTTGCAAGCGTGAAGGGCAAGTCGAAGACTTTGGAGTGATGGACCGCGTGGCGGTGAAGCTTGAGCAAGACTTGGCGCCGATGGACGATGGCAACGGTGAAGAGCAAGTAAAGTCAAGATCGATGAACCAATATGATCATATGATGATATGAAGTGGATCATATCATTGTTGATCGTGTTGGTGCATGTGTTGCATCAACATTGAAGGAGATGGAATGGAATGCGCAAGGCAAAGGTATAACCTAGGGCATTTCATTTCACCGGTCATAGGTGTGTAGAGAAGTTTATGACCAGGTTTAGGATAGATGGCCGTACTATCAAGAGGGGCAAACTTGTTTGCATATCGGTCATCTAGTGCCATTCGAGTGATCTAACTTTGCATTGTCGCTAGGATCGAGTGGCGTGGCAAGTTGAGTGGCTAACATCCTTTGGGAAATGATTGTGAAAATGCTAACACACTTACACATGGTGGTGTACACTTGGTGGTGTTGGCACATTTACAAAGGAGGTGGTGTTTGCAGGGGTGAGATGGGTTTGGGTCCCTCTCTCCCTCCCGCCGAGCTTGCTCGGCGGGATTCGGCGCTTTTGGAAAAATGGAATGCCGATTTTCTATTGCACCGGATGCAAATTCTTGGTGGTTAGCTCATTGGAGCAAGGGTGAAGAAGTTAGAAGTAAAAACGCGTTGGTCGCGAAGACGCTAGCGTCGGTCAACTGACCGGACGCTGGGTCTAAAAGCACCGGACGCTGGCAGGCTGCGTCCGGTCAGGCTGACGTACGATGACGCAGAAGCTGGAGTGTGACCGGACGCTGGCTGCGTCCGATCAAGTGTGATCGGACGCGTCCGGTCGAGGTCGATACCTTACTGGAAACGACCGGACGCTGGGGGTTCAGCGTCCGGTCAGTTGAAAGCTGCTGCGTCCGGTCAAGTCAAGTGACCGTTGGAACCGGGACACGTGGCCGTCTGCGGGCGACCGGATGCTGAGGTCCAGCGTTCGGTCAACACGACCGGAGCGTCCGGTTGGCCCGACCATTGCCCAGTGAAGGGGTAACGGCTAGTTTAGCCCTTGGGGCTATAAATAGAAGTGGCCTTCGGCCATGGCTGGTGCTGAGCACCTTGGGGGACTTTGTGTCCATGCTTGAGAGTGCTTAGGAGCCCTCCATCACACATATACTTGATAGTGATCATTCGATTGGGTGAGTGAGCGATTCTAGTGCGATTGCATCGTGAGGTTACATCGAGTGGCACTAGGTGATCGAGTTGCAAGCCGGTGGTGCTTGTTACTCTTGGAGGTTGCCACCTCCTAGACGGCTTGGTGGTGGTCTCCGTCGAAGCGCGCAAGAAGCTTGTGCGGCGCTCCGGAGAAGTGCTTGTGAGGGGCATTGTGCTCGCCCCGCGGGAGCCGCGAAGAGCAACTCTAGTAAAGCGTGTCATTGAGCTACCCTCACTCAAGGGGTAGGTTCTTGCGGCGCCCGACGTGCGGGCTTAGCGGGTGATGCTAATTAGCCACCGAACCACCAAGTGAGCGGTCGACACAACGGGGACTAGCGTGTTGGCAAACACGTGAACCTCGGGAGAAAAATCATCGTGTCAACTTTATTCTTCCCGTTGGTTTGCATCCCCATTACACAAGCTTGCAATTACTTTTATACATATTAAGCTTGTATAGTTGCTCTTGTAATTAGATAGCTTGTGTAGCTTGCTAATTACCTTCTTGCTTGTGTAGCATCGAAGTAGCTCCATTGCGTGGCTAATTTGGTTTTAGTAATCTTGTTAGTCACATTGCTTAGTTTGTGTAGCTAAGTATTTGTGCTCTCTAATTAGGCATTGGTTGCCTTGTTATTGAGCATTGCTAGTGAGCTTAGTTAGCTTTGTGATTTTGCTTACTAGCATGTGTATGAGCTCCCTTGTTGCTCAAAGTACTAGTGGCATAGGTTTGTGTAACCTTGCTCCTAGAATTGTTTAGGAGAGCTCTAGCTAGCCCGGTACCTTTGTTGCATAATTGTTATCTTTGCAAGGTGCTAGTGAACATATATAGTGGGGTGTAGTCTTGGCTAGACCGATAGTTTTAATTCCGCATTTGTATCGGTTAGCCAACGCAATTAATTTTAGAAAAGACTATTCACCCCCCTCTAGTCCGCCATCTCGACCCTTCAGCGCGTCAGTGCCGCGCCAAGATCGGTGGCGCGGCAGACCCTGGCACGTCAGCGGTCAGCGCCCCGGTCGTCGCCATGACACCCCTCTCGCCGCGCCAGCAACAGGCGCGGCCAAAAGTGTTAGTTTTGGAGAAAAAAAATTAAACAATGTTAGATTTAAAATTAGTGTACAAAAAGAGTTAGAAATAAAAAAAATCATCTTTGACGGGGAGGAATCCAGGAGGCCAGGGCCCAGGAGATAGCCGTGGGGTAATCACTAATCAGGGAGATTCCCCTTAAAAAAAACTAATCGGGGAGATTTATTTGAGTTACAGCCAGTGTGCGTGTGCCCTAGTTATATGTTTATATAACTATGATAAAAAAACTATGTTTATATAACTCATTGTTCTCCTTAAATAACGTTTAAACAACAAACAGAGCCCAACTGTATCATTTAGACCTCGAACAGTCCATCAAACGATCGTAGATCAGAAGTCACACATAAAAAAAAGATCATAGCCAGTTGGTTGGGTTCCTCGTGGTGGAACCTGTCCACCCAGGTTTAAGTCATCAACTTGGTACAGGGTGCACGTATTTTATTGGATTTATTCAAGAATTTAACGGCGCTATGCTTTCAGTGGCAGACGACGTAGGTGCTCATAGGGGTAGAGTTTGCAAAAATGGTTGCTTTCAATGGTGGACGGCGTCTCCGTCGACAACGAGGCGCCTATGCTGACTTCGTGAACCTCGAAATCTATCGGCTCAGTTCTTTGAAGGTGCTCATAGGGTAGAGTTTGCAAAAATGGTTTAACCCTTTAAACGGCCAAAAAGAAAAAAACCGACCTAAACAGAATAGAGTTAAACGTAATTAGATAGGCTAAATGACTATTCAATTCACCATTTAGTCCCATTCAAAAAAAAATCACCATTATTGAACATTTTTTTTTGAACTTAGAATATTGTTCTCTTGAGCCTATAACATTTTTTTTTCATTTAGCATCAAACGTCGCCCGCCTTGGATTCGTGAAAAAAAATATTCCAGCTTTCATGAAAAAAATGTTCTATTTGTATCAGAAAATGTTTACTTTGTAAACCTGGCACAGTTACCTTGTTTCGAGCTCGATGTCATTGGTGTATCCTGCACTTCATTGTTCCAATTTGAACCTCAATGAAAAGTTCGTTTCGATCATCTTTATTTGAATATCTGAGCAATTTTTTTTATCTCAGACTAGATGGGAACCATTTCTCAGCTAACATTATACGGGAACAAATTAAAAAAAAGGCAAAAAAAAATGGAACAAATTTGTATGAGTATTTGAACGGAAGAAGCACGTTGCGCGTTTTTGGGCGTCGGCCCAGAAACAGTTGGAAGCTACTACCGGTGAGGAGGGGAGGGGATGAGGTAGTCGAAGCCAATTCAGAAACGCTAGCGCGACCCCCTGTCCAACAACCCCGCGTGCCGTCTCCCTGCTGTTCCTTCCTGAAAACAACAGAAGCTTCCGCAACAAGTCACGACGGCATTGCGGTTGCGGCTCACCTGAAGCGAATCGTCGACTGAAGAAAATGCCATGATATTTATGGCCCGTGATTTGCCGGTCTGTGGTCGTCGCCTCAGCTCGTCGGCACCAAGAGGAAGACGCATCATCTTTTTGCCCCGTGCATGACCCCGTATAACAAATAGGCGCACGGTTGCTCGAGGAGACCAGGAGAGCGTCGTCTCTGTCTTCGTGGTCATGTGCCGGCAGTCTCTAGTCAGGCGTGCAGATCGTGCGACACTGTGTAGGGATCGAAGATCGAACCTAGGCCCAGTTTAGTTCGCAAAATTTTCGGCGAAGCGACACTGTAGCATTTTCGTTGTTATTTGGCAATTAGTGTCCAATCATAGTCTAATTAGACTTAAAAGATTCGTCTCGTGGATTTCGTCTAAACTGTGTAATTAGTTTTATTTTTTTATTTATATTTAATGCTTCATGCATGCGTCCAAAAATTCGATGTGACGGAGAATCTTGAAAAATTTGGCGTTTTAGAGGGGAACTAAACAGGCCCTAGCTTCTGGAATAGCTGAATAGCTGCGCCGCTTTCCGGTCCAAACATCTCGTGCATCCACACTATTGAGTTCATGAGCCTAGTTCAGCTCGGAGCACTCACTTCAACATGCACCAGTCCTCCAACAGAAGCCAGTAATAATAATAACTCCCGGAGCAACTTTTAGGCTTGACGCAGGCTCTGTTTAGTTCCACTCCAAAATATTAATTTTTTTAAGATTTTCCGTCACATCGAATCTTTGGACGCATGCACGAAGCATTAAATATAAATAAAAAATAAAACTAATTACACAGTTTAGATGAAATTCACGAGACGAATCTTTTAAGCCTAATTAGACTATGATTGGACACTAATTGTCAAATAACAACGAAAGTATTACAATGGCATTTCGCCAAAAATTTTGCCAACTGAACGGTACCCGAGGAGAAGCTTTTCCAAAATAGTTTTTATTGAGAAGTGATTCCAGGCTCATTCTGTGAGGTGATTATTTACTGATTCTGTCAAGTGATTCTCTTAAATGAATTAGGAGCTGTGAGTTGAATAAAATAGCTTCTCCTGATTCACTTCACGAACAAAATCAGTGCATGCACATAGTTTATCTTAGAGAATCAATTTTAGTCAGACAATCACTTCTCTGAGAGAATTAGCTTTCATAGGGAATATGAAGCAAAAAGAGCTCAGCCAAACAGTTTTTTACTGAGAAGTGAATCTCTGAAATGAACTAGGGGTTGAGAGCCGAAAAAATTAACTTCTCCTGATTGACTTCACACACAAAATTATTGTATGCACATAGTTTATCTTAGAGAGTCAATTTTAGTCGGACAATCACTTCTATGAGAGAATTAGCTTCCATAGGGAATATGAAGCAAAAAGAGCTCTGCCAAACAGTTTTTTTACTGAGAAGTGATTCTTTGCTGATTTTGTGAAGTGATTCTCTGAAATAAACTATGGTTTGAGAGCTGGAAAAAGTAGCTTCTCCCGATTCACTTCATGCACAAAATCACTGTATGCACATAATTTATCTTAGAGAATCAATTTCAGTCAGAGAATCTGTCGGTACGAAAAGTGACCAACAAGTAAATATTTATAGTTTGGTCGTGCGTTATGATCGGATGTGGCCTAGCACTCAATGACACAAGATTTATATTGGTTCAGGCAATGTGCCCTACATCCAGTTTCAGTCGATCGATGACTTTATTTCTGAGCCAAGGTGCTCAAAGTTTGCTATGGGGTTACAAACGAGTAGGAATGAGAAGAGGGTGTTAAAGACTCGATCAAACTCTGAACCAAATGAAAAAGAGTGACGGGTGCACTAATGTGCGCTAAGTATTGGAGCGTATGTTCTGTATAGCTGTCGAGTTCTAGAGCTATTGAGCTGTTCGAGTCCTCAGGTCGTCGAGTCTTCGAGTTGTCTAGCCCCCCTATTGGGAGAGAGCGCATCCCTTTTATAGTTGAAAGGGATGGCCTTACAAGTCAGAGAAAAAGAGAGAGTGTACATGTGTGCTACCTAGTCTTGTTGCCCACGCTGTCGGGTACGAGACGGTCGTTGGTGCCCACAATATTGTTTATGTTCAGACGCATCTGGCAAGCTCTACCATGTTCGCCTGGTACGACAAATATCGATGCCTACAATACTGTTTGTGCTCTGACACGTTCGGAAGGTTGTATAGTGTCCGTCTAGCATGACCTGGTGGCATTGTCCTGCAGGTGCGCAAGGCATGGTAGGGTATGGTCCTCAATATTACGGCTGACTTGAGCGCCGTCTGATCCTGGACCCTCACCGAGCGTGTGTCCTTGGTCAGTCGTTCCCAGTTAGTCCCGACCGTGTCGGTCGGGAAAGAGCAGCGAGTAGAGGTTTGGCGTATCCTCGGTCGGAGTTGGACTGCGGTCCCACCTTGGCCAGGCCTTTCGGTCGGGGACCGGATCATTGTCTCGGCCTGTCATTATGTATCTGGGCTGGTCTAGGCGCGCGTTGTCGCTGCGCCGCCTACTGGACCGGGTTCTACAGGAAAGCGAGTCCATTGGGGACCTTAGGTTTATGAACGCGACAGGAGCCCCCGAGCCCTTTGGGACTTCTGTGAAGCCATGAAGGGGTTGTTCACACACGGAGCCCGCGGCCGAGGGGTCGGGGCGAGACAGAGCACGAACCCAAGGGTCAGGCGAGATGGAGCCCACGACCGAGAGGTCGGTCAAGACGTAGGGTGAACCCAAGGATCAAGCGAGACGGAGCCTACGGCCGAGGGGTCGGGCGAGACAGAG
Organism: Miscanthus floridulus; assembly: GCF_019320115.1. Classification (NCBI taxonomy): domain Eukaryota; kingdom Viridiplantae; phylum Streptophyta; class Magnoliopsida; order Poales; family Poaceae; genus Miscanthus; species Miscanthus floridulus. The sequence goes on along the minus strand of NC_089587.1, from coordinate 217,751,459 downwards.
CGCGAACTCAAGGGTCGGGCGAGACGGAGGTGGGCGTAGCCCCCGAGCCTGCAACCAGCTAGAGAGTCGGTCGGAGGCTGAGCACCTTGATACTCTTTTCTGGGACTACGGACTCTTGTGTTCCTTCCGGTCAAGGTGTTCGCCCGTGTCCGTTCCGACTGCAACCTGTGCAGTCGGTCTGGTTCCTAAGTAGGGACCTGGCAGCTTGAGCCCCCGAGCCCCATTGGGCTCAATATGGGTCAGGCGAGTTTTATGCATCACCCCATCCGCGGTTTCCACAACCGGAGGGGTTGAGCTAACGATACTTGCCTCGATGGCTCGAGTGTCGTACTCGGCGAGCTCGCTTCCGGGCATGTCTGAGTGGAATCCGGGTCCGTCGTTCATGACGGGGTCGACATAGCCCTCATGTGGCATTCCACTGTTCCTTAACCCACCTCTCGGCAGATGCCCGAGTCGTTCCGGAGACCGACTCAGGTGGCCTGCTGGTCTCCCGTCGATGGAGATTCTGTGGGCTTTGCTCGAGGTTAGGATCGAACGAGAAGGTCAAGATGACTTTGTTCACTTCTGAGCGGATCGGACGAGGGCCACTGGGGCTCATCTGCATTTTTTTCCCTTGGCTCTATTTGACGCGAGGCGGCCTCGAGCCCTTTGCGGGCCTGCCTTCGAACCCCGGTCGGTCATCGCTCATCCCATCTATTTTTGAAACATCCGGATGCAACAATTGCAACATACAAAGAAGACAAATGAAACACTTGAAACAAGCGTCTGAAACACTTACGAAAATATCTAAAAAATATTTGAAAACCATTGCAAACATATACAACATCCTGATGAAACACTTGCAAACATACGTATGAAACGCCTGAAAACACTTGAAACATATGCTTGCAACATGCATGCATATGCAACATCTAGATCTACCTTTGCAATGTCCGGATAAAACACTTGCAATATTCGTCTGGAACAGACACCACATTTGGAACATACACTTCAAACATACGTGTATAGCTATTACAACATGTGCAACATCCCAAACTACTTTTGCAGCATCGATATACAACACTTGCAACATACCTCTGAAATATCTGAAACACTTGAAACATACTATTGCAACATGCATTTTTAACGTAGCATCTGCTTGCTGCTTGGATGAATAGAGGCTCTTTGACGCGGAGCTTGATGCCGTGGAGTGGCGTGGAGGTCGCCGGTGAGGAGCTCGGCGGTGGCACAGACCCCGGCAGGGGCAGGCAGATAGAGCACGGCCGCGACGGGAGACGCGAGTCCGGGCAGGGGGCATGCGGCGTGGGCAGGGCGGCAGGCTGCACGGGCATGGGTGGGGCCGCGCGGCGCAAGCGAGGGCGAGCATACAACTTATATGGGTCCATCCAGACGGACAGACGAGCTACAAGCAGCATTACCGTTATTTTTGTCTGCGTTCAAGTTGGACCCACCGGAAGGAAGCAAAAACAGCAAGATAAGAAGCGTGACAATCAATTTAGGCTTTGTTGTACTTTTGTTTTTCAGAGTCAGTCAGTGGTTTCTGTGGAACAAATCCAGAAAGCATCAGCTAACACCTGACGGTGAAAGTTACCTTTTGAACATCCAAATTGCTTCTCAGCACCGGATAACATATACAGAAACTAACGACGACAATAGCTAACAGCATTTTGAGTACTTAAACCAATTAAATTAAACTATGCTAAAGTTAGATATGAACTAAGAATCTCGACTGTGCAGATTCCTCAAGCTGCCAGTTTGCCCAGAATCGCCATGTCCACTATTTTCACATCTAAGCTACCTTCCACCTTCACGATGCCATCAGACCCATCAACTCCAATGAGCTTTCCAGTGGCTCCGCGCAAGGAGCCATTCATTATCTTGAGCTTCTCGTTTTTCTTTGGCCTGACCACCTCTAGCTCGTTTGCAGTGACGATCAGTTCATCTCCCTCACCCAATGGCCCAAGGGATACACGACATGATCCATTCAGATTCTCAGAGACGTTAGCACTGCAAAGCAAATGAAAAACGTTAGGTAAACAAAGGTTCACATGCGCTCATAACCAATGTAACCACATACCAGGAGCACTTCCTTCACCACAGCATTGCTGACCTCATCACCTCCCCTGGAGACGTTCACCAAAACATCTGGCAGTAGCCAGCTTCCCTCAGCCTCGCCACCTGCAAGAATTTGGACAACAAGGATTCATTTAAGTGCCTCCAGATTGATGATCCATTGACGACTTGATTCAGCTCAATATGATCCTGACTGTAGAATGTCTTTCACTGCAAATGCAACAGTACAGAGAAGGGCAAGGTTGAACCTATTACGGGAGACATTAGTTCCATTCCACCATAGCCTGGAGTCATCGGCTGGCCACTAGGAGTACCAACCAAATAGGAGGCAGGATCCGGGGTCATCGGTTGACCAATAGGTGTTGAGGGAACATTCGTGCTTGGGGTGTTCACCGACGCATCACCCCAACTTGCCCACCCTGACCCAGGAGTGGGAGCTTCGTATGGTCGAGGTCGTGGAGTTCCTGGCTGATTTTTTTAAGGAAAAAAACAGAGATGGAGAAACACAATCAGTTGCCAGCAAAAAGTTTAATGATCTCCAAGATAATTACAAGAAAGTGGCTCACTAAACCTGGTAGGCTGGACTGCTTGCCCAAGTGGAATCTCCATCTTCCCGGTTGTCCCTGTCAATAACAGAAACAGTAAGCAACCTATAGAGGCTATTGCCAAAATTTAAACGAGATGATTTTCTTAAGCTGATTTATTCATAGCTCAAGCTATCAGCTTATAAGACAATGTGCATCTAGCAAATTTATATTAATTTGTATTCTGCAAAAAGACATACAGACCTGTGAGGACTCAATGGCACCCAGGCTCGACTAGGCATAGTTCTCATTACATCTCGAACTGGGGTCGCTGTAGAAATAATATAATATGGTTACCAGAAAAATTAATGAAGAAATACATGATCCAACAAAATGGCAGCAACTAAACATATACGTCATTTTATCCGGTTGTGTTGGTTGAAAATGGAACCAAAATATAAGAGTGCTTACTGATATCAGTTCAAGTGCTAGGCAACAAACAAAAGTGGTTGCCTCCATAGAGATCGAATAACACAAATACTCAAATCCTCTTGAAGTAATCAAAGTAGGTGCAGCAGAATTATGGTACTTCTCTATCAAACTAGGGATCATACCGTCCAGCTTTCCTAACTTTTTAGGGAACACAATACATGTGGAAGCCCAGAAAAGGTGACTCTTGCATAATATGGTTAATGCTAAGAGAAGATAAAATTAACAGTCAAAGCAAATCATGCGGACCTCATGTTCATTCCCAAAATGCCAAATGTTTACTAAGTAAATTTTAGTAATCTACTCTTAAACAAAGTGTAATAAAGCATGTAATGCACACCTCCAGGATCCCGGATCGGAGTCTGAATAGGATGTAGTGGCGTTCGAGATGGATGCACAGGTGTTTCAACACCCCTTGAATAACAAGTTTCACTGCTTATACAACTCGTCAGCAAATGAAACTAAACAGGTCAACCAAATATAGAAATATGGATGATGAGCAAAAATGAAAAGTTACCGAAATGGTGTTTCAACAGCAGCTGTTTCGCCGATATCCTCCCTCTTAACTATATATTCGCACAATAAATATATTAGAACTAAACATGAGAGAAACAAGTACACCTTCGTTTCAAAAAAAAGTACACTTGCAACAGACTTACCTGTGACAATTTTCATCAGCGATTCAAGCTCTACACGCACAAGCAGACCAGTTAATTCTTTAACACGGCCACGATATCCCTTATATGGCCCAGATCTAATTTTGATACATCTGTTCACCAGGGTATCATTCCCTCTGCCACCACTGCCTCTCCCTCCAAACCTTCCACCAGCTGAATAACATAGGAGGCATGCATTATTGTATAACACAAGGGAACTGACTCAATTTGCTACGGATAAATAAAGAGGCTACTGGAACCCATAACAGCAGATATTTTTTTCAACTTAAATACATACGTACAATTCATTTGAGGTCCTCTTGGGGGCAGCCTCCCTGGAGACTGCAAAATCCTTGCTTGAGAGCCAAAAGCATGAAAATGTGGATCTGCTTTATCCATGGCCTGCGTAAGATAACAAAAAGGTATGGTCAGACACAGTATTCTAAATTCTAAAGTACATTAATACTCCTGCCGGTCATAAATACTTGACATATTTAACATTTGCACGGTTTTTTTTTATGTGCATCTTTGACCATTAATTTCTTCAAGAATATATTCTTAAAATCCTTCATATATAAGAGATTTTGCAAGTATTTTGAATACACACATATACTACATGTTTTCAAACTAAATAATGTAATAGTTACTGATGTTTGCAGTTTTTAAGGATTGACCAGCTCTTGAGTATATATTAGCAGTAGCACATACATTCCCATGGTGGCTGCCAGTTGACCCCCCAACAAGGAAACATGATTGTGCTTTTGCACAGATAAATCCTGAATGCTCAAGGCAGTGGCGATCATAGATAAAAAGTATGCCTCTGTGTATATGTTCCACAGGGCCTTGCTTTCCCTATCAAGAAAAAAAATAGATATATAAAATATACTCAAAACAATCATATCTTCTGATACAAACTGAAACGTACAAGATCATGTGAAGTTAGACACACCTTACATGCTCCTTCAGCAACCCTCACAACATCCTTAGTTGACACAATGTTATTGTACCGATCTTTTGCCGATGTGCGTCGATCAATCTTACATTTTATTTCTCTCAGTTTTACAAGGACCAATTCAGGTTTATCAGGCACACCTTTCAGAACCTAGTTGTATATTAAGGTCAATATATTAGTACATAAATCATGAAATCCATGAAACAAGATAGATACAATCTGCTTGCCTGAAATGCTTCACTCTCCAACCGTATAATAATCCCAAACGATGAATTGCTGAAAAGTTGAGAGGAATGAATTAGTTCATATCCATTCAGAAGAAATTGTTACCAGATTGTTTTTCAGTAGATATGATTGCTTTCCTTAACTACTATTGTGTGTGTGTGTGTGTGTGTGTGTGTGTGTGTATATATATATATATAGACAGGATCCTAGCATGAATGCCATAGAACCTCATGTAAGAAACAATATCCAGATCTCAGATCTAGAAATATGGTCACTAAAGATTAACCATAGATATATATAGTTAAGGAAAGCAATCATATCTACCAAAAGATATAATTCAATAATACAAAACTCGAGCAATAATGGTTCACTAAGAAAAATAACTTACTTAAGAAGAACAAGGTCGTGCAATTCATAATCACCAATCCTGGTAACTCCTGTGGTGACCTCAGAACTCTCCACAACATGGTCTGCAAACACACGGATCTATAATCACAGAGGCAGTAAAAGGTCAGTGCATATACCTCCAAAAAAGGTGTTTGCTAAGCAGCTATTAACACATCAGAAAAGCAAAAATATCTCACATGTTCTTTGGTAGCGTCTGATAAAATGATCAAAACATGCCCTTCCACTTTAACAACCATGCCTGTCGCACCCTCTTGAACTCCAGATATGACTTTTACATGGTCTCCAGGATTGAAATATTTACAGAGATCCGTCTCACTGAAGGCAAGTGTTCCCTGTGATTATGAAGGAAAGAATCCTACGTAAATATTGATCAAATATTGTAATTAAATCATCCTTAAAATAGTAACAGTCTGCGAGTAACTACCGGAAGCCCAGCTAGTTTTGGTTGAATGTGCACAGTACTATCCTCCACCTTCTCAACAGAGCCTTTTAAGTTCTTGAGGTCACCCTTAATAACAATTACAGCATCACCTTTCATGAAGTGGCCCTTTTTTCTATTTGTAAACAGAGTGGACAAGCTAGCCACATCCTCATTGAGGTCATCACCAGGTTTTTTGAATCTCTCTAATTCATCAAATGTTGGCTTAATATTTTGCGTGCTGATCGATTTTATAGAGAATGTTTTGTGCAAGAAACCATCTTTGAACAGCAAACCACCGACAACATCAAAGTATTCCCCAGAATCTCTATTCCTCCTTCTGTCAACACGGATGTGCAACTCCCTGTTTCATTTGAGTTAGCAAATAACAGCAAAAGGCAATAAATACAAATAAAAAACACTATTACAATGATAACAGGGATGAAAAGCACCTCGCCTCATCGACACTAAAGAACCTTGGTGGTGGAATGAATGACTTCTTCGGGACCTCTTGCCCATCCTGAAAAGACCAGAATATTCATTCATCAAGCAAAGTGATTTGACGAGCAAACACCAGAAGGAGCATGACAAAGAAAAGACAACTTTTTTCCCATAAGATGGGATATAGAAAACTTCCTCTAGATATGTAGGCCTCAGTAACATTTTGAATACCATTGCAAGAAAACTAATCAGAATCTCACAAGAAAGGAAACCCTGAGATCATGTGTTAAAATAACATAATAATCATGTAAAACCTATAAAAAGTTACCCAGTCCACAGAAGATGCAATACCATACAGTTTTACGTAAGTTTTGCTGAACAATAAAACTCAGATATATTGCTAGTAAGAATAAACTTACCAGTTTATTTGCCAGCACTTGTAAATCAATTCTAGGAATGAGCTTAACAGTAACCTTTCGGCCCACATTGTCAACATCAACAACCTAAAGGTAGTCAAAACAAAATACAGAGAAAGCCTGTTAGGACAGGAAGTAGCTCCTTTGATTGTAAACCCCTTTAAACATGAATTTCTTCTTAAAACTTTATAAATGGCTCTCGCGTGTATTCTAAGGGACTGGAGACAGCAAAGATCACCCTTTATACCTTAGCAAGATCACCTTTATACATACCAAGCTTCATCCGAACCCACGAGTCACTTGAAAGGTCAACAGATTTGCTCTCGATAGAAAGGACATCAGCCATTTCTCTTATAGGAACTAAAGTTGGTTTTGTTGAAGCAATGATGTTCCGCAAACCTTTGCAAGCCTGAAATTAAGTTCAGTTAAAACACAGTACCAAAATGAATAAAACTGTCAAGTGAAGCACCACTTACCTCTTTGACATGGGCTTCTTTCTCTGCTTCAATGTAAATGAAATTCTTTAGGCGTTCTAGTGCAACAACAGATTTTATCTGGAGATTTGGCCTATCAATGAACTTTTGCATTAGACAAACCGCTGTTTCCCGCTCATGTCCGGTCTGAAGTCATAATAAGATATTAGTGGTGTTCATATGTACAGAGAATAAATGTTGGAGCAGATCTTATTCTTCTAGAACTTGCAGCTAACCTACCGCACATTTCACCATCCAAAGCTTTGGATCCTTCACTGATGGTAAGAGAGCCTGCTGTTCAACCTCGGTAACTTCCTCGTCATAATCAAAATGGGATGCTTCTTTATATCTATTTTGTAGTCGCCTCACAATCTCTTGCATATCCTCATTGTCTTCCAACATAGAGCTAGAATGAGGAATACACCTCCTTACCACATCATTGTGACGAATTTCAACCCCAGCATCAGTATCGTCAATAAAGCCTGATAAAAGGCAAAAGGTGCACAAGTCATGGCAATGACACAGATGTTTCCTTGCCTGTGCTTCTCTCTAATGACGACTCGAACACAAAAGTAGTCATGGTAAACTGCATCCTGGTTCTATTTAACCACAGGAATGTCATTGCAATTTAGCAATCAATTAAGTATAACATTCACATTGTCCAACTGAGGCACTGAACGCTATCCGTTGGAAACAGGAGAATGACAAAAGCAACAACATAGTTAACACATACAACTAATGTAGAAATCCTATATTTTCTTGGAAAACGATTCTCTCCACACTGGTATACTGTTAACTGGGTGTACAAGTCCTCGAGTATTTCAGGGGTAGGTGTAAACATAAGGTTGACAATTGATAAGATTTATGGAGCAGGAACTAGGTGCTTCCTTCGAGAAGATCTCCAAATCAATATGAAATCCCCGAAATAAATGAAGTTCGGCTCTAAACTTTGAGGGTTGCAAAAGGTCTGCAGAAACAATCACTATGTAATGCGACTAAACCAACACAACCTCGTTAAAAACCTAGCTGACGGGTCTTATAAAAGCACAGAATCAAACTATAAACGGACAAGTAAACGATTCTGCATTTTTTTTCCTGACAACTCCCAAATGGAATCAATGTCCTTACGTCCACATTATTAGCCCAGAGAAGAAACTAACAATGCATTTGTCAGCTATGGCCCGATGCACGGCATAAAATGAAAGCAAACGGTGCAAAATCGGGTAATTTCACGGTAAACTCTGCAAATTACGATATGATAAGATCAACCGAGCGATTCTACTGGAACCCGATCGATAGGGCAATCACCGACTCACCGGGCTCGACATCCGAACTATCGTCGTCGATGTCGTCGTCGTCGTCGACCTGGGCCATGTCGTCGATCAGGATCGACGACCGCCTCCTCTTGGAGGCACGCCCACGGCCGCCGCCCCCGTAATCGTCGTCATCATCGTCGTCGTCGTCGTCGTCATCCTCGTCCGCGTCCTCGTCCTCGCTGGCCGCGTCGTCGATGAAGCTCTCTACGCCACGCGACCGCTTCCCGTGGCCCCCGGCTCGCGATCTCTTCCCACCCCTCTCTTCCTCCTCCTCCTCCTCCTCCTCCTCTTCCTCTTCCATGTCGTCGACCGCCTCCTCCTCCTCCTCGCGGCTGCGGCGAGGCATTTTGGCGGCGGCCGCGGCGACGGTACTAGGGTTTCGGGACCTCCTTACTGGTCGACAAACTCGGCGGCGTGGCTTGGGCGCGGTGAGAGAACCCTCGACTCGTCGAGAGCTTGTGTTGCAGCCTCGGCGAAGCTGGGTGCGCAAACGAACTGGGGAGCCGGAGGGGTGCTAATATTGCTGGAGATGGGTATTTAAGGCTGTATAAGCCAGGAAAACCGTCGTGCAGTAGTCATACAGTACTGGGCTGTGTCTTCTCCGGTAATGGGCCAATGTGATTTCTTTGGGCCTGCCTTGCCCGTAGCAGGAAACGGATTGGACTCGGACGCGACTCGTCTGCTCTTTTGTTGACTAGTACTAACGACTAGTAATGATGTGGCCAACGGCCCATCGGCTCAGCAAGGCCTTTGTTCTTCGCTCCAGCCCGATCTGGCCGTGTCGGCATATCCGCGTGGCACGCCGGATATGCTTTTGGATTTACCAAGGATACGCCATGTGGAGAATGCAAAACTAGGGCCTGGTTCACTCTGCAAATTTTTTTTTTTTGAACCCGATGAATAATACCACTTTCGTCTTATTTGATAAATATTGTCCAATCGTGGACCAACTAGGCTCAAAAGATTCATCTCGTGATTTCCAACTAAACTGTGTAATTAGTTATTTTTTTACCTACATTTAATACTCCATATAAGCGGCTAAAAATTGATGTGATGGAGAGAGAGTGAAAAAACTTGGAATTTGGATGGCATATAAACAAGGGCTCAATCAATTCCCCCTTTTCGTAGCAGAGACCAAACTAGCACTAACATGTCAGTGCGTACCTTGATAAGCCACTTGACCTTTTTTTTGCAGGCACGATTAAGACAAGTAGAAGGCTCAATTATCCTATGTGCCACCACGGATACTTCAATCATGTTGTTGTTCTTTTTTTCTTTTTTGAGAATGTTCAACCATATGCTGGCATGAGTCTGAAATTCACCCCTTCGATAATGCGCAGGACATGGGGGATTGTTTATCGTGCCATCTCGGTAAGGTTTGCATGAAAGGATTCTGTCTTTTCACTACTCCATCAGTGAAATAAAGAAAGAACTACTCCATTAGTTCTAAATTGTAAATCGTTTGATTTTCAAGATACATAGAATTTATACTATACATCTATCGAGATATAATTAACAATTCAAAGTTATATTATTCTCGCTCTCACTAAAATATAAAGTGGGTTCTTTAGCTTGCTAGGCCTCCATTCTCCCTTAGCAGCGAGACCACTCCCTACCTCTTTTCAAGAAATCTTTCATACCGTATGCCTTTTCTACGCCTAAAACAAGTTCATGTCTCTCCTCTCTGAAAAGTAAGTCGGACCTTAGATGAATTCGATTTGACAAAGAATGATATACTATCAGTCAAAGCTGTTATATTACCGGCTAAACCAGTTATACTAGCTAAGGCTATATATTTAAATGTTTATGTTTAATTAAGTAAACAGAAATTGTCGTAAAAAAGTTAGTAAATAAAGCAATAAAAGTATTGTTGGATTTGTTATCCAAAAGTAACTTTAACCTTCTCATACTTATATCTATTTCTACAAAGCAACAACTCCGTTTCCCGTCGCTCGGCTCCACCCACGAGGCGTCACGCGCACGCCGTTCGTTTGCTTGCGTGCCCCCATGGTATTCCGCGCTTCCGTGCATCTATCCAAACACCGCACACCTCACGCGCTCGCGCCGAAACGCCATCTCGAAGGCCCATCATCCCTCGGCGCACGTCAGAAGCTGCACACCAAGGACTCCAGGACTGAACTACGCAGACGATCCTAGGCAAGTCTCGCATAGCATTTCTAGCTCCTTCTACTGGCGCGTGGTCCCACGCACGCTGAACCCACGCGTCAGGGAGAAACCGGCAGCGCTCGTTAGTGCTCCCTTTGCTTGGACGCGCGGCAAGCAGAAGTGCCAAACGAGATGACGACAGCCGCGGAGGCGCATCACGCTGCCTTGTGGGGCAAGCACACAAACCGCCGGCTGGGCCCCACCAGCAGTAACGCGGTGCCGGTGCGTTGACATTTGTGCCCGCCAGCTATCGCCCCGCGCCGAACGCGCCCGCCGCGTTAAACAAAGTGCGGGATGCCTGACGCGTGGGGTCCGCGAAAGCATCGCCCCCACATGTCATCAGGAGGTAAATATCCGAACTGTCTCGGGCTCACGCAAAGAAGTTGTTACCCAAAGCAAAAGGGCTGGCTGCCACGGCCCGCACCCCCGCGCCCGCCGCTGGTTGGTTGGCTGCCTGCCTGCCTTCTCCCGCGGGGGGCACCGGCGCACCGCGCCTCGCCTCGCCGCGATCCGGTCACCGCCCTCCTCCCTGCCGCGGGCGGAGCTCCAGACCGCGCGGCGGCGGCGTGTTGGAAGTAGGAAGCCATTGACGATCTGGTGCCGCGTGGGGTAACGGGAGGCGGGCTGGCGGTGTCTTTACCGCCCGCGCGCGGGCATTAACTCCGGCCTCTGTGGTACTACCTCACCACCTTGGCATGCGGATAAGCACGACGCCATGGGAGGACAGAGCTGACCTCGAGGAAGGTACTTGAGGAGGAAGCCTCTCCGATTCCGCTATGCTCGCATCCGGATTTGGGGTCTCCAGCGTCTGATCTACCGCTTGATGCAAGAACCTGGCGTTTCTCAACGGTGAAGGAGGAAGCTGCGGCGGCGAGATGGAGCGGGCCGGCGAGAAGCGGCATTTCTTCCCGCTCACCAGCTTGCAAATCGGGTACGTGTTTCGCGGGGATTTTCTTTCATGTGCTCGGAATTTGTCGTGCTATTGTTGCTCGTTTGCCCGCAATAAGACCGCCGGCCGCCGGTTGCCGGCTTGCCGGCTTGCCGGCGACGTATTGGTGCTCATTGGAGTAATGGAGTGGAATGACGTTTGGCGCTCTCTTTTCCTGTTGCGAATTGCGTTGTTTTACTTCTGATAAGGTCGTTAAGGTTGCAATGTGATCTGGTTTTCATGTTGATTTGTTGTTTATGCGGATGAGAGATGTTCGACGAGTGACGTATACGTGCACAATTGAAATTATTTTTCCTTTTTGTTTGAGTACATTTTGCCATTAGTTCTTGCAGTGAAACTGGCATGGACCCTTTTACCTGAAAGAAATGACTTTCTTGCTTGTGCTGCCGCCTGCAGAAGATAATTGGAAAAAGTCTACTTCACCCCCCACCTTTCATACTTAGTCTAATTCACCCCCCAACTATGAAACCGTCTGTTTTACCCCCTGAACTTTCCAAAACCGTCTGTAATTAATTAGAATTTATCTATAACTAAATTATACATAGTCCAATGAGTATGAAATTTTTACTATAGTTCAAGCATACAATAATTAGTGTAGCATAAAAATTTCACCACAATTGGACCATAGAAGCTGCAGCTATGAATTATTCCAATTAATTACAGATAAAATTAGATTTTCCAATTAATCTAAATCTATAAAAAAAATTTGTACTAAAGCATACTGTATTATATATTCATTATGTAGATCTACTCATGTGGAGTCCAATAAAATTAGATTTTTCATTTTATGATTTTTCTATGATTTTTCAAAAATTCACCGAAAATAAATAAAAAAAAGAAAAATTCAAAGATGACGACACTGTAGCAAACCCGCTGTTACTGTTGCAACCCCGGTGTTACTGTAGCAAAACCGCCGCTGAAAACCGCCCAGGGGTAAAATAGACGGTTTTGGAAAGTTCAGAGGGTAAAACAGACGGTTTCATAGTTGGGGGGTGAATTAGACTAAGTATGAAAGGTGGGGGGGTGATGTAGACTTTTTCCGAAGATAATTCCAACATACTGTTTTTGGAAAACGGACAGGAATTGTCACAAAACGGGGAATGGGTAGTTTTATTCGCTTCTGTAGATGTTTCGGGGGGTACACTTGCGTGGTCGCCATATGGAAAGGAAACCCACTGTTGGAAATATTGCTAGTTGAAACGACAGATGGTCAGAATTGCCGTGCACTGGAGCCTTATATATTTTGCCATTCATAGCGTTCCTCCCAGCTTGTACATCCATGGACTGTGTTCGAATGCCGGTAGAGTAGCAGTAAAATTTTCATTCTATCCGTATCCAGTGGTCCCAGTAAAAACTGCCCAGGCTTCTGTTGCGTGTGACCTTCCGTCCTGTGAGATGATCAGTATGTATGTTGTGTGCATATATTGGTTTCTGTGCTGTGTTTTCAGTTCTTCGTTCATATTTGAACTTGAACCTCCACAGACCAAATGACAGAAAAAAAACTAAAAAAGAAGCAGTTCACAGCTGAATGTCTGATATGTTTTGCCCGTCATGCGCCAGTATTTGCAAACGAGAATTAGTGCTGTGCTGGTGAGCATTTTGCACTTTCAGTTCCATGGTTGCTTCTATTTAGTTTCTGGGTCTTGACAGCTCAATGTTTATTTCTATCATCTGTTACTGTGTGTCCTAACTCATGTAAGATGGAATACGCTTTTTAGGGTGGGGGAATGATTTTACACTGATCTGATAACCTGTTGTTGTTTGTAATTTTTTATTTCTATCAACTATGAATGGGAACTAAACAAGGTTTTCTTTCATTTTAAATGCAGGGATTTACAGTCATATCTTGCAGAACTGACAATATTTCTGTGCCCTCATACCAAGAAGTTCCTTATATTGCTCGACAACCGCCCATGGTTGCTAGATCAGGATACAAAACCTGCTCATCTATGGCAATTGATGGTTACTAAGGTCTGTTGTTCTGCTGCTTTATGCACACCTATTGCGGTATCTCTTTCTTGCTTAAGTTTCACTGCACTGCTAACATTCTGATTCTGTTGTTTTTTGCTCCAGTCAAGGTTTTCCCCTTTCGCCAATTCTAGGATTAGGAGAAAGAGAGATGAAACTGATGGAAAGCTTGTATTCTCAACAAGCTCGGTATCTGCTCCCCATTTACAGAATAAATCTTCCAGATGGTATTCCTTGATCGACGAGGCTATGCGGGAAAAGAAGCTTCAAGTAAATAAGTTGAAGGATGCCCGTATACTGAACAGGGAGCTTCATCAGACTTTATATGGTTTTATCATTTTTGAGGTAGACTGGGCTGATGTGCGTGGCATCAATTATTTGAATGAACTTCAGGTACAGTCTATTAATGTTGATAGTCTTACTGTTAGGGATCATATTGATGACTTTAAATTCATGGCACAAAGCCACAAACTTATTTCTTTTAGTATCATTGTAGACGGATACATCAATGGTTGTGGAGTCTAAAATAATGAAGAGATGGGAATTTGATAGTGTTAATCAAGCTTCAACATTGATCACTTCTTGGTTCTCAGGAAATCCCTCTGAATGTCAGCTCCTACAGGACTATTTGAACAGCATCTCTTCTAATGGTAAAAGCACTGATAGTAACCCTTTCCTTTTTCTCTTCTTCATTGCTGGTAGTACAGAGCACTTATACGCTTGCTGTACAGGTGATATGTTTTATGATGCTCAGAATGATTTCTTAACACCTGAATGGGACAGTGAGAATTTACCAAGTGATAGTGATGATTCTAGCCATGTTCATATCATCAGAGAGTCATCAGGTTTCACAGACTCATTTTACACTGCACCTCCTTGCTCTGGACCTTACAAGAGAAGAAAAATAATAAAATCAGATGACGGAAGTAGTTCGACTGAAGAATCATACACAGAAATTGTGGCCTCGCCAACACATTCGTCATCTTCATGTTCATCGTGTGACAGTGATAATGAGAAAGCTAAACCTCTATTGGAGCCCAGCACATATAAGGATGTACTAATCTGTTTCCGCTTTGATGATCATGACCTTCCATTCAGACTGAAAGAAGTCATACTATCTGACGTCAGACTGTTAACACTACTTGAGTATGGCCTTCCTTCGTGGATTATATTTCTTCAGTCATATCCAGTGTTTTGCAAGATATATCGCCCATGGATGTGCCCTCTTGCCAGAGCATTGTATGTCTTGATGTCATTAATCACTGTTCTTATAGGATTTTATGACCTCTACAAGAATGTGCCCATGTTGAAGGCAACTGCCTCAAGATTGTTTGGCCCTTTCTTTGATTGGATAGAAACGTGGGAAATGATATCAAGACTTAAGTATCTTGGAACTATGCTTTTCCTGCATAACTTTCAGCAGGCTTTTACATGGTCTCTTAAGATTGTGGGTGCTGCTAAGTCTGTTCTTAGTGTTTTGACAAAGCCAATTGCGGGACCAATTCTGGAGGTTTTTGAACTTACCATGCCAATGTGGAACCTTTGTGCTGAGACAGTAGGATATCTCAGTTCAGTTGTCATAGTATCACTGGAGACGTCTTGGAGTGTAGTTATCGGTACAGTGGAGATGATTATCTGGCCATTTTGGTTTGTCTTCAGTACTATGATTAGCATTGGTATGGTTGCTGTAACCTCTTACATCATCTGTTTCATTTTCCTTCCATGTTTTGATTCTTATGCCATGCTAATTTTGTTTCTGTCACCAGTAAATTCAACTCTGTACCCTATAATTTGGCTCCTTGGAGAGATACTAGCTACACCTTTCCGACTAGTCATTGGGCTGTCAAGTTTTGTAGTGGATCTTTTTGTTGATATTGTCAGTGTTCTAAGGGAGAGCTGGTCAACACTAAGTGCCTTATATCAAGTTGGATCTGTTCCCAGATCACCTGTGCTTACATCTGATAATAGCATCTGGGGCTCACTGTGGAAAGATCTTCTGTATCAGGTATCAGAAGTTCGTTGGCACAGCCAAAGCATACATCAAACTATCTATGAAACTTACTTTGACTTTTTTTTCTTTCAGATTTTCCGTGCACTACGGAGCATTTTGTATGGTTTTGTTGCCTTCTTTTCAACATGTAATAGGCACCGGCTCAGGTAATTTTTTTTCTTCGGACACCTATGCAATGCTACAGTTTAGTAAGTTCTGAAGAACATTAAATGAAAAATCACAATTATACCTTGGTTTACTGCTGACTTCAAAATTGTCCTTCAAAATGGCTTTTATTCCCCCCTGACTATTTAAGTGACCTTTTCCGCCTCTCTTACACAGTTAGAAAGGGATTGGTGGGGATTGAAGGGGATTGAGGGGGATTTTATCCTCTATACAAGTCAAAATCCCCGTCAATCCCCTCGATCCCCATCATTCCGAACAAGGCCTTAAGTGCCCAAAATGAATTTTGTCATCTTGTTCCCAAAGTTAGGTTGCATTATAACTTCGAGTGTGCTAGGTGTTAACTGCTACTGCTTCCTGCAGCATTTACAATCACATTCAAGTGTTTCTCCAGCGCATATCTCATGTCTCACCTGGTGCACGGTATACCGCTTACCGTGATGGGACTCGGAAGTATAGCAGCCAGAATCATCATGTAAGTATTTGTGCATTCAATACTTCAGCAGACTGTTGCTCTTGTGTTAACTCAAGAATTCTTATGAAATTGTAGAAGAATAAGTTTTCTCTTGTGTTCATATTTGTTATGTTAGCCTAAGATACTCTCTAATCAAACCTATACTTCCATTTCCAAGAAGCAAATTTGAAAGAACGTTATAGTGTACTTTATGTTTTCCTGGGATCAAGTTAATTTGAATTTGAATTGCTCCGGAATCACAATATGGCTATATTAGGAAGAGGACGTGTACTGAGAACTATGTGATAAGTCTGTTTCCTACTCTGAAGTAACTTGGAATGTTACTTCGATGTTTGTTATCCTAGCATCTGCATTCTGCATTATATTTAGACATGGGTTGCCGTTCAATTTTTCTTTGTTGCCTTTTCTTTTTCTTTCCTTTCACTTCTCTGAATGTGTCCACTGGTACGTTTTTGTGCAGAGAAGGAAAGCCAAGACGAGATAACAGTGCAGTTGGCAGGTTACTGAGCAATTAACAAGCTAACTCAGCGCAAATCCCAAAAGGCAAGAAACAAAACAATGTAAGCCGAACAAAATATGGAGAATGAACAATCAATAATAAGAGTTGATTGGGGGCCTTCGGAAAACATGAAAACCAAGGAAGAGTCTAGTACAGGAGTTGTACATTAACGCTGAAAGTTCCGTTACGTAGCTCTAACCAGTAACCAGCAGTTTCCTTGTGTACCAAGTACCTGGCAAGCAGTAGTTTCAAAAAAAAAAAAAAAACTGGCAAGCAGTGAAGCCAAACCGGAAACTGTACATACGCGGATCTTCTAGCTGCTGTTTGTTGTAAAATAATAGCTAGCTTGTACAGTAGGCCTGTGCATATCCTGATATCCTCATGTAATTGCCCTCTGGACAGCAAGTTTGTAATGCATGTCTCGAGTATATGTTCAGTGTTCAGTTTTCTGCGCAAAGTGACATTCTTTCGTCTTACTGATCTCATTTCACCAGTTATTGTACATGTGAAATTGGCATTCACAGAGTACGTGCATAAACCAAGTGCGCTTTTACACATTGTTCTCCTTGGTAACTCTTTGCTCTAGCATTCCCTCGAAAAAAAAAACTCTTTGCTCTAGCAGACGTGCGTGCATATCCCAGGAACCCCTTCTGTTCTCCTTGGTAGTATGTCACTATGCATCTGCATTGCAGATGATCTATACAATTCAGCCTCTGCATCTTTTGGCCTTCCTCGTGTTCCCATTGCAGGTTGAGATAGATTTTTTTTTTTTTTTGCCTCAATTGGAAGAGAGAGGGGGATCTGGAGGACTAAGTTACTTTAAACAAGTTCTGCTTGATCTCCTCCTTTACCCATATATCCTCTATTCTTCTTCTGTGTCATGTATTGCCCAGCTGCACATGGAGCCAGAGGAGGTGCAGCCTGCGTGCATGCTGCATGATGCTGCCTCATCCATCACCCACGGGCATGTCCACATGTGGGTTTGGTAGACGCATCCATGTGTGCAACAGTGTCAGATCTAGTCTAGTAGAATAAACTCGTTCTAGCCTGACGGTGAACAAGCTAGTGAAACTCTGAGAAATCGAACCCTCACTGAATACACGTTAATTTTACTGACGGACCCCGTGTGTATCAACTGCTATCGGATTTTCGATCCTCTGAACCCAATAGGCGTTAGCAGTATGAACCATCAGTGTTTTATGTATCGATTTTCAGCTTTGTGATACATCTTTTGTAACCAATTGGCTCAACGGTTAATTGAACCATTGGATCTGTGCCCAGATCAGGGGCGTCCAACCGTTACATGGTTGGTGGACTCTCGTCGCACAACACCATAAAAAAAGAGGCATGGGCCGGGGCACAAGGCACGAGGTTCACCTGAGCCACCAGACACCCCACCTACATCCCAAACCCTAACCGATCTAGAGAGGGGATGTTGTCAGCGACGGGAACCACCGCCATCGGCTTCACCCCACCTCTGCACCGCCGCCCTGCGACTGCGCCCTCACCGAGTCACCACCGCACCTCCACCGCGCACCAGCGATGGCCAGCTCGTCTTCGTCAAAGACGGCCGATGGTTTGCTACTCGCACCTCTCTCCCTCTCTAGTACCTCATACTAGTTCATGTTCTAGGGTTTACCATATGCTAAATGACAGTTTACACCCATTAGATCTACTGCTAGTGGATCATGTAATTTCTATCAATGGTATGGGTCGTCTTACTAAGCGTAGATCTAGCTTTTGGGGCAGACAAAACGAGAAAGTAGAAGGAGGGGATTCGATTTGCGAATCGGATCGAAACGCTAACCCTAACCCTAGAAGGGGAATGGACAGATCAGGAGAGCAACTCACCAAGGCCACTCCACCGCTGTCGCACCGCCGTCGCGCGGGGAGATAGCTCCGCCGCCGCGCGGGAGAATGAGCCGAGCCACGCGCCGTTGGCACAGAGTGCCGCCGCGGTGGCTCGGGCTCAGGGCAACGTCGCAAGGCCACTCAACGATGGCGCGCTTAGCCTCAGGCGAGCGCGCTCGCCGGCGAGGGGCCCCGCGGCGGCGTCACCATTTCTCTCCGGCCGCCATGTTTTGGGTGAGAAGGGGAGAGAGAACCGACCGCCGTGGCGTAGAGAGAGAAAGGGGAGTGGCAAATGAGCTAGGATTCTGGCGCGCGCGACCGGCCAGGCGGTTTTGATCCGGTGATCAGCGCGTACAGCCGTTGGATTTGATCCGACGGTCGGCGTTCGCTGGACCAGCTTTCAGCCCAGGCGGGCGAGGGAATTCTCGGCCTAGGCCCAGGTTGCGGCCTGGGCGCGGGGACAGCGCGACGCGCGCGGCTGACCGGGCCATTTTTCGTCGTTGGGCCACGACAGCGCGCAGCGCGCGAGTGATTTTCGGTCCGAATGCACAGTAACATTTACGAATTGTTATTCAGAAGCAATTTTTTGATGTTTTTGTCCAGTTTAAATCTCTGACAAAATTTGAATCAACAGAATAATTTTTTCAGAGAGTAAATGAGTACAGTAAAATGCTTCTTAAAAGTAGATAAAGGATTTTTCATGTTTCCGCTGCAAAGTTAATGTTTATTATCTTCTAATTAAATTCGAACTAACGAGATAATTTAATTTGAAGAGCAGTTAAATTTTATTTAGTAAATTATGATATTATTATTTTTCTAACCAATGTTGATAATAATAATATTATAATGTTTATTCATAAGTTTTCCATGCATTAATTCTATTTCTGCACAACGGTGATGTAGAATTAGTGTATAAGAATGTTTTATGTTTTAATTTTGACCATCGTTAAATTAAAGCATGCAATTATGATGTCATATTTTCTCACTATCTCTGACGGTGTTTTTCTGGACAACCCAATGACATTTATCTCGCACATACCACCTCTTGAAGGGGGCAACTATAGGGTATGGCGAGAGAAGCATGAACTAGCACTTACGCTGTCTAAAAATGACCTAGCGCTTACCTCCCCGTGTCCTACTGAGCCAGTGGACCTGGTGAGGGAAGAAAATGAATCTGATGCTGATTTCACTGCTCGGCAACGAGATCATGCAGAAGTGCGGGTGAAATGTAATTTTGAACATAAGAAATGGGACATTTCAAACCACAAGTGCTTGATGGTGGCTAAGTCTACTATTTCAAATACAATAAGGGGGTCTAATCCAGATTGTGACACCGTCACAGAATACCTCAAGAAAGTGAAGAGTCAGTTTACTGGCTCTTCAAAGACTTATACCAGTACTTTGATCAAAAAATTATTCAATGAAAAATACACTAGTGGTGGTATCAGATAGCACATACTAAAGATGAGCAACACGGCTTCAAAGCTAAAGCCAATAGATTTGGGGCTCAAGGATGAGTTTCTTATTTATTTGATTTTTGCTTCCTTGCCCAAAGAATATGAAACTTTTGTTGTGAACTACAACATGCAGCCCGATAAATGGGATATAGATAAGCTCATTGCAATATGTGTTCAACAAGAGGAGAGGCTAAAAAACTCACAGGGTGACTTTGCTAACCTTGTGAAGGACAACAAGAAGAAGAACTTCAATAAGAATGCCAAACCTCAAGTGAAAGTCCCTCAGACTGAGCACCATCAGAAGAATAATAATGCCCAAGTTAAAAAGTATTAGTGCAAATCGTGCAAGAAACATGGACATTACCAGAGGGACTGACCAGACTTCCTGAAAAGCCTTCTGAAGAGAGGTGATGACTACATTACATTCATAGATGAGTTCTTGTATTTAAGTTATGCAAAATCTACTTGGTGGATTGATTCAGGTGCAACTATTCATGTTGCAAATTCATTACAGAGACTCTGTACAAGGAGGATCCTGCAAAGAGGATAAAGAAAAATTAAAGTAGCAAATTGAGTTGAAGCTGAAGTTGAAGCCATTGAAGATCTTTCTCTAGAATTAGATAATGGTTTTAGACTTCAGCTTTCAGATATTCTTTATGTACCCTCTTTACGTATAAACTTGATAAGTGTCTCATGACTTGACGATGATGGTTATGATTGACATTTTGGTAATGACAAATATCGGATTGTGTATAATAATAATTGTATTGGTCTTGCCTTGCGACAAGACAAGCTTTATTTATTATCATTTTCTGAGAATGTGAATGCTGTGAGCACTGATAATGAGAATTCTTCCTCGTCTATGAATACAAGTAATAAGCGGAAGAGAGTTCATGATACATCTTCGAAATTATGGCACTGTCATTTAGGCCATATTTTGAGGAGAAGAATAGAGCGATTGGTTAAGAAATCAATTCTTCTGCCTTTAGAATTTTCAGATTTAGAGCAATGCATTGATTGCATAAAAGAAAAGTACATTAATAAAATAAAGAAAGATGCCAAACGAAGCGCTGGATTTTTAGAAATAGTTCACACAGACATCTGTGGTCCTTTTTCCTGTAAAAAGTATGGATGGTTATGATTCATTTATAACATTTACAGATGATTATTCTCGTTTTGGCTATATTTATCTAATTAAGGAAAGATCGGAAGCATTGGATAAATTTAAAATATTTAAGACCGAAGTAGAAAATCAGTACAACTTAAAGATTAAGGTAGTAAGATCCGACCGTGGGGGAGAGTACTACGGTCGACACACCCCATATGGCCAAGTTCATGGACCTTTTGCAAGGTTCTTACAGGAAAATGGCATAGTAGCCTAGTATTCTACACCGGGCGAGCCTCAACAGAATGGAGTAGCTGAAAGACGCAACCGTACCTTAATGGATATGGTAAGAAGCATGATAAGTTACTCTTCTTTACCAATAAGTTTATGGATAGAGATGTTGAAAACTGCCATTCATATTTTTAATCGAGTGCTAAGTAAATCGGTGCCCAAAACACCTTATGAGTTGTGGACAGGAAAGGAACCCTCACTGAACTATTTTTGTATGTGGGGTTGTCCAGCTGAGGCTAAAGTCTTTAACTCAAACATAGGGAAGCTAGACTCCAAGATAGTCAATTGTAATTTCATTCGCTATCTAGAAAAGTTAAAAGGTTATCGCTTCTATTGTCCTGAATTACAAACAAAGTTTGTAGAAACAAGACATATTGTGTTCTTAGAGGATGATATCATCAGGGAGAGCATGGTAGCGCGAGAAACTAATTTTGAAGAGAAGCGAGTATACTTGGCCACTCCGATGGTTCGGGAACCATTCTTCTCGCTACCTATTTTTGTTGTACCAACAATGCAAGACATTGTAGTAACAGCACCTGTTAGTTCTCCTATGGCAACAATGAATGAACATGAGGAACATGTTGTTCAGTGAAAGGATCAAGATGCCTAAGAGAGGAGTGAATTGGGCTAATTCTAAAAAATTTTGCAATAATTAAACCCTACGGTTAGCCCACTTCACCCCTTGTGCCTAGAAAGTGTTTCTATTGTTCTAACGCACAAAAGTTTAGCAACCTATGTTCCAATCCTACTCTAGCCTGACAATTCTATGAATGTAAAAACAAGAATTGAATTGCTCAAAGTAAATGCTTAAAGTAAAGAGAAAAGGAGGAATGCGGTGATGTTTTGATGAGGTATCGGAGAGTCGCCACTCCTCACTAGTCCTAGTTGGAGCACCCGCGCAAGGGTGTAGCTCCCCCTTGATCCGCGCAAGGATCAAGTACTCTCTATGGGTTGATTCTTTGATACTCCATTGTGGTGAATCATCCATAACCGCTTACAACTTGAGTTGGGTCATCCATAAGCTCCGTCGGATGATCACCAACCTCCCAATCACCATCAAGCTGTCTAGGTGATGGCAATCACTAAGAGTAACAGGCATAAACTCTCACTTGACCACGATAAGCCTAATGAGAAGGGTGGATGCACACTTTGCTACTCTTGCTTTCACTAATGAGGCCTCTCTCTTGGATTCTCAAATCTCAATCACCTCACTAGGACCTTGCTCTTCTTGGCACTCTCAAGGGTGTTTCTTAGCTATTGGAATGAGCAAAAGTGATCCCTTGAGTGAATAGAGTAAGTATTTATAACCCCTCATTCAAAATGAACCATTATGTACCTCTGTGGGGTGACCAGATGCTCTGGTCAAGGTGACCGGACGCTCTAGTCAGTTCACTCACCTCTATGCAGTTTAAGTTGTGACGGGACACTGGCCAGCGTCCGGTCAGCACTGACCGGACGTGTCCGGTCATAAAAACTGCCCTCTAGAATCTTACTGATGTTGACCGGACTCTGGCACCCAGCATCCGATCACTTTACTGCTCAGCGTCCGATCAGTAGCTAGAACCTAACCAGCGTCCGGTCAGCACTGACTAGATGCGTCCGATTAGAATTCTCCCTCTCTAGAACCTTCCTGGAGTTGATCGGACTCTGGCACCTAGTGTCCGATCACTCACCTCTCTCAGTGCCCGGTCGTATCCAGATGACTCCACCTTGATTAAATGAACTGACTGGACTCTGTGCCAGCGTCCGGTCAACATTTGACCCTCTATTCACTTCCAACTCACAATCATATATGAATGAAGTTCGCTCTAATTGATCTTAGGGCTATTTAGGAGCTACCTAGTGCTAGATTTGATAAGTGTGCACCACATCTAACCCACTAGACTCACCTAGATCAAGCTACCCATCCATACCCCCTTAATAGTATGGCCAAAGGAAAAACAAAGTCCTAAACTACTCTAAGTGTCTCTTCAACTCCAAACGACACTTAGAACTAGTCCATCCTTAACCTTGTTGTCCATCCTTTGAAAACCAAAACGATTTCCATCATAGGGGCATGACAACCATGATTGCCCAATCGATTACCATTACAGTAACCTAACTTAATTGCATCTGTAAAACATACGTTAGTCACAGTAATCACGTATTGTCATTAATCACCGAAACCCAACTTAGGGGCCTAGATACTTTCAATCTGCCCCTTTTTGTGATTGATGACAATACAACCTCAAGTATATGAAAGAGATGAGGTTTTCAACATGCTTGGTTCATATAAGCTTTTGATAATAAGAACAAAAGAGTTAGACAAGCTTATATGACCCAAGCCAACATGATGTACTCAATAGATATGAAATAAGCATGAGTACAAGTAATAAAGCTTATTTGCATCAGAGTAAAACACGGAAGCAAAGCAAATGAGCATAACCAAGTGATGTGACATATAAATAATTCAAAATAGAGAGCACACATATCACATATAACATAAATATCACAATCATGTAGATATCACTATCACATAAATATAGCTCGATGCATGAAAGTAAACACATGAATGCATAATAGTGTATCACACATAAAAGCCAAATATAATAGATGGACTCCCCCTAAATGTATTGCTCCCCCTAAGTCTAACATACTTGATCCCTCTCCCCCTTTGGCGTCAAACACCAAAACCTAAGGGTCGGTCGGTGGGGCTGCAGCGGACGAGTCGGGCGCTGAGGTGCGAGGAGCGAGCTAGAACTATGTGCCATCATCATCTGATCCTGAGCTCTGAGCTGTATGACCCTATGTAGCTGGAAGCGACGCTGAAGTGGTCTGGGTTGGATCAGGGACTTGTGCAGCATGTGACTCTATAGGTATAACTGTGGTAGGTGGCTCTGATGATGCAACTGAGGAAGGGAGCATCTCTATAGTCCTAGTAATAGGTGCAACTATGGAAGGACCAAGGATATGTAGATATGATGGAGTAGGCTGTCCTGTCAACTCATTGAAGGTAGCACTAAGGCTCCTACAAACTGTGGTATCTGGCGCTAGCAGCGAGGAAGTTTGAGCCGGTGTGAAGCCCTTCTGAAGAGGTGTAAACTGCGGGGCTAGCACTAGCGAAGCAAACCACTAGGACACCTGCTCTGTGGGTGAAGGAAACTGTGTCGCTGGCTGTCCCTGACTCTGAAGCCCACTAGGCTGTAAAGCTAGAGTCGTAGAAGTGGTGGCAGGCTGGCCGATCTAGGGTGAAGGCTGTGGCGGTGGAGCCCCAATAGCAATCACAACATGCTGCATAAATCCAAGGAGCTACTGATGCATGGCCTACTGCTGCTGCTGTATAGCCTGCTGCTGCTGGATCGCCTACTGCTGTCGCTGAAACTCATCCTGCCTGGTCTAAAACTATGCAAAAGTAGCAGCGGTCTCTTGAGCCTAGTGAGCCTGATCTTGCCTCATCCGCTCAAGTATAGCAAGGAGAGCGGGTCTATCTATGATGCAGGTGGAGCTGAACTTGAGCTACCGGCCTCATGGTCATAACGTCGAGGAGGCATATGAGGGATATCCTGATAGTCGTCATCTGAACTGTCACTGGGGTCACTCTCAACCATCCCCTCCTACTAAGCATCAAGCTCCTCCTCTATAGCTGCTATACCCCTAATGGTCTCATCCTACTGGGCTACAGTCTTTGGCACCTTTGGACGATGGCGCGACTAGCTTGGTATCCTCACTGCACTGTGGTGGAGCATCTGAGTCAATGCAGGGAACTCTATAGTAGCACCACTATACTTAGCTAGTGTCTTAGATAGCCTCACTGTAACTGCTATGTGAATCAAGAATGTAATCTAGTGAGCATAGGACAACTGTCGATGACCTTTGAACCCCTCTACAATAGTATCCTCCATCTCTGATAGTAAGAGATCCCAAATATCAAATATAGTCTGCTGCATCAGATAGTTCAGTAGCTATAACTAAATACGAGTCAACCCCTCGTGATATCCCATCCTTGGAAGCAGGATCCTCCTCATGATAGCATCAAGCACTCTAGCTGTAGGAGTGAGGTCACTGGGTGTCCTACTCGACCCCTCGCCAAAAGGCTCCATAAAGCAATGGCGGACCAAATCAGTAGGAGGCATAAGACCGCCATGTGGACGTCTAGGAGGCGCTGTCTGACCATAGCAAACCTCATGTAGCCGAATAGGTTGCTCCTGAAGCCTGAGAATCTCCCTAACTCTAAAGCTCATCAGCCTATAATCTCTGCCTCTAAATGTAAAATGAATAAATCTATGCTGTGGGTCAATCCAAAGAGTAGCATAGAACTCATGGACCCAAGATGGAATATATCTGCCTGTCCATCCGAGTAAGTCTGTCAGCCCTGGCAAGAAATATAGGTAAGGGTGAATCTGCTCTCCAGCTGCTGCTACAATGGACTCAATGGAGCAAACCCTCTAAGACCTGAATGCTGCCTCACTGTTAAGATATGCATTATAAAAATCCTCCTACAGTGGTGTGTAGAAGCCCTCTGATGCACGCTCATCCCTCCTAGGTGGGAACCACTCCTCAAACTGCACAAATCAGAGCTATTGCACCTGTTTGGCCGTGGCGGCCCTCAAATCCAGATGAGTCACTAAAGGCAGACCCTATGGTCTAGGAGGCGGACGAGAACCCCTCCGCTGTGTCTCTACCCTCAGTGTCACCTAGGTACAGGTATAACTAGAGCGGCGAAGCTGTGGTGCCAGCTCTGTCTCCTTAGCATGCTCGGCCTGCTCTCCATCCTGAATTTGCTCTACTAGCTATGGCTCCCCCTAAGGCTAAGCCTCCTCCAAAGCAACATGGCATCCCTCAAGCATGACAGTCCCAGCTAGACTACCATGACGACGCTCAACCTACTCAATAGCTGCCCTCTATGTTGGTGAGAGCTGATCTGCAATCTATACTCCACTCCTAGCACCTTCTCTCTCTACGAGCTCTACGGTGGCTACAACTGCGGATGCTCTTGCTGTGTCAGCATCTGCATACTTCCTCTTCTTTGTCGCCAGCTTCTTCGTCGCCTTACCTTTCACATCAGTAGGCAAGTGAGGCAGAGGCCTCGGATCCTCATCATCTGAACCACCTCCGGCATTCTTGACATGAGCCATCTAAAATGAACTGCTGCCTTTGACAAGGATCAACTGCCAATTGTCACTTCCGAGGCTTGGCCTCGATCCGTACTCACGAGCTTGGCCCCGAGTTGACTGACAACTGCCAATAAGACCTCAACAACACTGACTCGCTGCACGATGGAATAGATCAGATATATATGAATAATTTAAATATACATCCAAAGGTACAAAACCCTAAGAAAGCAAGCAATAGATACGAAATTGGAAATGAAGGCTTGCCACTTGATGAACCGGCGATCCGAAAAGCAGAGGAACGACACGCGGGAACCATCGGGAATCCTAGGGTTAGGGTTTGTAGAAGTGGCCGAACAATGCAATCGAGGCACTGCGATGGTGATGCTGGCAATGACGGTGCTAGGCAAGGTCGCACGCTGCTGATAAGTGGGCACGGTGGAGCTAGGGCTTGGGAGCGTGGACTACTGTTGCTATAGGGGAGGCGCAGGCAATGGTGTAGGTGAGCTATGGGCGGCGCGGACTTGGTGTGGCACGGGCATGAGCAGAGCTAAGGCATGGGTGCAGGCGCGGATGGTGTGGCACGACGGCATGGGAGGCGGCACTAGAGAAGTTGCGGTGGCTGCAGAGGCGCGGCTAGGGCTTTGCTCGATGATGTCGGCGCGAGCAAGGTGAGTACGGGCAGCGATGGATGCGAGATTATATGGTGGCCCCCGTGATGGAAGAGATAATGAAAGAAATAGAGTTTGGAACCTACACGACATTAACTGACCGAACACTCTGGTGGCAACGACCGGACGCTGCCACCCAGAGTCCGGTCAACTCCAGAGAGGTCCAAATCTCTTGGAGTCATGACCGAACGCGTCTGATCCCAACTGATCGGACGCAGCCAGAGTCCGATCAATCCTGACTTTGTCTTCTTTGCTTGACCGGACGCAGGATCACCTTCTGACCGGACGTAGGGAGAACATTGTTCCAGCGTTCGGTCACTTCTTCATAGCATGGTTCACCTCCTGTGAACTGACCGAACGCTGGGGAGCAGAGTCTAGTCTAGCGTCCGGTGACTCCTTTTCAACAATTCTTCAAAGTCCTTTGAGCTGCATGTTCCTAATCGAGTCCCAACTTCAATAAGATCTAAATAAACACCAAATTTTTCAAAATATTTTGCCTTAGGCTATAATTTTTTAAGAAAATATGCAATAAAAAGGGTGATTGAAGAGAAACAACTAAACAACATTCATGCATATGCAATGCAATACTTGAAAGTAATTCTAGTTGCTTGTCAAGTTTGATCCAAGGTTAAGCTTCTTCACACGCTTTTCGGTGGTTATCTTAACCATGTTAGACAAGCCCTATATGCATTACCAAGAATTAAACATGTTGTATATTACAATGCAATGCAAGGGACAACACAAGCTCATTTTTAGTGAAGTTGCTAAAATCAAGAACATTGACCTCATTCCGCAATCTATAAAATGTTGCCTCATCTAGCGGTTTAGTAAAGATATCCACCAATTGATCCTCGGTCCTTACACCTTCTAATGAAATATCATTCTTAGCAACATAATCTCTAAGAAAGTGATGGCGGATATCTATGTGCTTTGTGCGAGAGTGTTGAACCGGATTATTAGCAAGTTTTACCGCACTCTCATTGTCACACAAAAGAGGTACTTTTTCTAGAACCACACCATAGTCTAGCAAAGTTTGCTTCATGTAAATTATTTGTGCACAACAAGCACCCACGGTAATGTATTTTCACTTCGGCGGTGGACAAGGTCACACTATTTTGTTTCTTGGAGGACCAAGACATAAGTGATCTACCAAGCAAATGGCACCCTTCGGATGTGCTTTTTCTATCCACTTTACAACCGGTATAATCTGAATCGGAATAGCCAACTAATTCAAATATAGCTCCTTTGAGATACCAAAGGCCAATGCTTGGTGTATGTTTAAGATAACTAAGGATTCTTTTTACGGCAATCAAATGAGTTTTCTTAGGATTAGCTTGAAATCTGGTATACATACATACACTAAACATGATGTCGGGCCTAGATGCGGTTAAATATAACAAGCTATCAATCATAGAGCGGTAGAGAGTTTGATCAACCATGTTACCTCCCTCATCTAGGTTGAGATGTCCATTAGTTGGCATTGGTGTCTTGATTGGCTTACATTCGTCCATTTTAAACCTCTTGAGAAGATCCTTGGTGTATTTTTCTTGAGAGATGAAAATCCCTTCTCTCATTTGCTTGACTTGAAAGCCAAGAAAGAATGTAAGCTCTCAAATCATTGACATCTCAAACTCCTTCGACATCAATTCACCAAACTCTTTGCAAGAATCTTCATTTGATGATCCAAAGATGATATCATCAACATACACTTGACAAATGAAGATATATCCATCAAGCTTCTTGGTGAATAGTGTGGTGTCGACCTTCCTAATGGTGAAGCCCTTCTCAATGAGGAAATCCTAAAGACGCTCATACCAAGCTCTTGGGGCTTGCTTAAGCCCATATAGCGCCTTGGACAACTTATAAACATGATTAGAATATCTAGGGTCTTCAAACCCAGGAGGTTGATCAACATAGACTAGTTTATTTATAAAGCCATTTAAAAATACACTTTTCATATCTATTTGATATAGTTTCATTTCATGATGTGATGCATATGTAAGGAGGATACGAATGGCTTCTAGTCTTGCAACCGGTGCAAAGGTCTCTCCAAAATCTAACCCTTCAACTTGAGAGAACCCCTTTACAACTAGTCTTGCCTTGTTCCTCATGGCAATGCCTTGATCATCTTGCTTGTTGTGGAACACCCACTTTGTTATAATGACTCTTGCACCTTTTGGTCGCTCTTCAAGAGTCCAAACTTTATTGCGAGTGAAGTTGTTCAACTCTTCATGCATGGCATTTATCTAATCTGGATCTTAAAGAGCTTCTTCTACCTTAGTAGGCTCAAAGCAGAGACAAAAGAGTGACGTTCAATAAACGAAGCAAGCTTTTGAGAGCGAGTCATTACTCCCTTTGATGAACTTCCTATGATGAGATCTTGTGGATGAGCTTGTAGTAAAGGTGAATTTCTTCTATCAACCACTTGAGGGGGAGGTTGTAGAGCATCAACATCATGTGCTTGTGTTACCATTTGCTCATGTGAGACATGCGTGTAACACCCCGGGTGTTTAAAATACTAAAACTTGCCATGACATCATATGCATTGCAAAGCATTTGGACATATTGAAAACTTGGATATGCAATTACTAAAACAAGTTTACTTTATGTTGTATGTGTTGAATTGTGTTGTTTGAATCAAGTTTGAAATGCTTGTATTGTTTTGAAATTTCGAAAACCCTGATTTTCAGCATTTAAATCCTACCCAAAAAATCCATTTCAAAATCTAAGCATATTTTGGGGTTGAGCCCAAAAGCAAAAGTGTAGAGCTTGGCAAGTTATACAAAGTTTGTTTTTGGAGTTTTTCAAGTTGTTTAGAAAAATTTTGAGTAATTCAAAAAGGCGTAAATCGTTAAATTTCCCTATTCAAATTCAAAAGTTCATTTCAAAATCTAGACCGAATTAGAAGATGGTTATAGAAGCAAAGTTGTAGAACTTTTGATTTTGAACAACTTTTGTTTTTGGAGATTTTTGAGTTGTTATGAAAATTTGAGAGTAATTTGTGAATTTTAGTGAATGGCAAACTTGTAATTACTGTGAACAGTGTTCACCGCTTGCGCTACACCGTCGGCGAGCTTCGGCTTGCTTCCAGTCGCGCACGTGGCCGTCTGGGCGTCACGTTGGCACGTTGAAGGCTTCGTCGTGGCTTCCTTGAGCTTCCTGGCCATCTTTTTTAGCCTGAGCCGCCATCGTCGTTGCCCTTCTCCCTTGCTTTGTTTTCCCATCGCCGCTGCTCCACTCCGGCAAGCCTGTGTCGTCGTTGTCGTGCTCCACCGTCGCTGATAAGCTAGTCCCAGCTCCGCCTTAACCTTACGTGTCCAACCGACCCACAAATTCAGTTTATCTCCACCGAAAACTCGCTGTCCATGTCTTTCTTCTTCACGCGCCGGATTCGACGCTTTCGGGAAAATGGAATGCCTATTTTCTATTGCGCCGGATGCAAATTCTTGTAGTTAGCACATTGGAGCAAGGGTGAAGAAGTTAGAAGTGAAAATGAGTTGGTCGCGAAGACGCTGGCGTCGGTCAACTGACCAGACGCTGGGTCTGAAAGCACCAGACGTTGACTGCCTACGTTCGGTCGCGCTGACGTGGAGTGTAGCAGTAGCTGGAGAGTGACCGGACGCTGTGGATGCGTCTGATCGTGTTTGACCAGACACGTCCAGTCATGCTCAGGAGCTTACTGGAAATGACCGGACGCTGAGGGTCCAGCGTCCGGTCAGTTGAAGCTGGAGCGTCTGGTCAGGTCAAGTGACCGTTGGAATCGGGACACGTGGTCGTCTGTGAGCGACCGGACGCTGAGGTCCAGCGTCTGGTCAACACGACCGAAGCGTCCGGTCGGCCCGACCGTTGCCCAGTGAAGGGGTAACGGCTAGTTTAGCCCTTGGGGCTATAAATAGAAGTGGCCTTCGGCCATGGCTAGTGTTGAGCACCTCAAGGGACTAAGTGTCCATGCTTGTGAGTGCTTGGGAGCCCTCCATCTCACACATACTTGATAGCGATCATCCGATTGTGTGAGTGAGCGATTCTAGTGCGATTGCATCATGAGGTTGCATCGAGTGGCACTAGGTGATCGAGTTGCAAGCCGGTGGTGCTTGTTACTCTTGGAGGTTGCCACCTCCTAGACGGCTTGGTGGTGGTCTCCGTCGAAGCACGCAAGAAGCTTATGCGGCGCTCCGGAGAAGTGCTTGTGAGGGGCATTGTGCTCGCCCCGCGGGAGCCGCGAAGAGCAACTCTAGTAAAGCGTGTCATTGAGCTACCCTCACTCAAGGGGTAGGTTCTTGCGGCGCTCGACGTGCGGGCTTAGCGGGTGATGCTAATTAGCCACTGAACCACCAAGTGAGCGGTCGACACAACGGGGACTAGCGTGTTGGCAAACACGTGAACCTTGGGAGAAAAATTATCGTGTCAACCTTGTTCTTCCTGTTGGTTTGCATCCCCATTACACAAGCTTGCAATTACTTTTATACATATTAAGCTTGTGTAGTTGCTCTTGTAATTAGATAGCTTGTGTAGCTTGCTAATTACCTTCTTGCTTGTGTAGCATAGAAGTAGCTCCCTTGCGTGGCTAATTTGGTTTTAGTAACCTTGTTAGTCACATTGCTTAGTTTGTGTAGCTAAGTATTTGCGCTCTCTAATTAGGTATTGGTTGCCTTGTTATTGAGCATTGCTAGTGAGCTTTGTTAGCTTTGTGCTTTTGCTTACTAGCATGTGTAGGAGCTCCCTTGTTGCTTAAAGTACTAGTGGCATAGGTTTGTGTAACCTTGCTCTTAGAATTGTTTAGGAGAGCTCTAGCTAGCCCGGCACCTTTGTCACATAATTGTTATCTTTGAAAGGTGCTAGTGAACATATATAGTGGGGTATAGTCTTGGCTAGACCGATAGTTTTAATTCCGCATTTGTATCGGTTAGCCGACGTGATTAATTTTAGAAAAGACTATTCACCTCCCCCTCTAGTCGCCATCTCGACCCTTCAATTTGGAGTTAGTAGCTGTGGTTCATGCTCTAAAGATTTGGCGGCATTACCTGCTTGGTAATACGTGTCATATGTATACAGACCACAAAAGCTTAAAGTATATCTTCACTCAGTTAGAGTTGAACATGCGATAAAGAAGATGGTTAGAACTGATTAAGGATTATGATTTAGAAGTACATTATCACCCGGGTAAAGCAAATGTAGTTGCAGATGCTCTCAGTCACAAAAGTTATTGCAATTGTCTGACAGTGAGAACAATGGGTTTGAATTTATGCTAAGAAATGGAGAAATTGAATGTAGAAGTAATTTAACAAGAAAGTTTGACCAACATAATTGTTGAAGCTACTATTCGAGATCAAGTTATAGCTGCTCAGAAGGAAAATAAGGGTATAGCCCATATCAAGGAAAGAGTTAAGAATGGAAAAGCGGAATGCTTCCGCATAGATGATGAAGATGTGTTATGGTTCAAGGATCGCCTGGTGGTATCAAAAGTTCCTGAGTTGCGGTAGTCAATTCTAGATGAGGCACATGCTACTAGGTTATCTATTCATCCGGGAAGCAACAAGATGTACCATGATTTGAAGCAAAGATTCTGGTGGACTAAAATGAAAATAGAGATTGCTAGATACGTAGCAAAGTGTGATACTTGTCAAAAGGTGAAAGCTATACATTTGAGGTCTGCTGGTGAATTACAACCATTGCCTATTCCATCTTGGAAGTGGAAGGACATAAGTATGGACTTTATTGTTGGTCTACCCAAGACATCAAAGGGATTTGACTTAGTATGGGTTATTGTAGATCGACTCACTAAGTCAGCACATTTTCTTCTAGTCAAGACAATATATCCCATGATGCAATATGCCAAGATGTACTTAGCAAGAATCATGAGTTTGCATGGAGTACCCAAGACTATAGTGTCGGATAGGGGTACACAGTTTGTCTCTAGCTTTTGGAAACACTTACATGCTTCGTTAGGTACCAAACTACTGTATAGTACAGCTTATCATCCGCAGACTGATGGACAAACTAAAAGAGTCAATCAGGTGCTTGAAGATATGTTAAGGTGTTGTGTCCTTAACTATTCCACTAAGTGGGACGAATGCTTACCTTTGGCCGAGTTCTCATACAACAATAGTTATCAGGAAAGCATTAGAATGGCTCCATTTGAAGCACTCTATGGTCGTAAATGCAGAACATCGTTGAGTTGGTCTGAGCCAGGAGACAGAAGATTCTTTGGAGTTGACCTTGTGAAAGAAACAGAAGACAAGGTTAGGCAAATACAGAGTAATCTAAAGATAGCTTAGTCCCGCCAAAAGAGTTATGCGGATAAAAGACGGAGACCATTGGTATTTAACAAAGGAGATTTTGTATATCTGAAAGTATCACCAATGAAGGGAGTTAACCGTTTTGGTGTTAAAGGAAAGTTGGCACCCTAATACATTGGACCATATCAAATTTTGGAGAGATATGGAAAAGTGGCATATCGTTTAAAATTATCTGAACATCTTGTAGCTGTGCATGATGTGTTCCATGTTTCTCAATTAAAGAAGTGTCTCCGAGTGCCTGAACAGAATGTTGAAGTTGAAGGAGTGGAACTAGAACCGGATCTAACTTATTCCGAATATCCTATCCGAGTGTTAGATCAGAAAGATCGTGTTACTCAAAGACGGACAATCAAGTTCTATAAAATACAATGGAATCAACATTCAGAAGAGGAAGCTACCTGGGAATCAGAAAATTACTTGTTAGAAAAGTTTCCAGAGTTTCTAGCGTCAATACAGAATAGAGTAATGTTAGTTGACTTCGGTGGTACAAGTTGTGTTTTGTAAAGGAACCTTAGTTGTTTTATGGACAAGTTCTGGATGTTTTGGATTGACACATTTCCTTTTCCATTACTTACTCTATGGCTTTGAATCTCGGGGCGAGATTTCTTTTAGGGGGAAGGATTGTAACACCCCGGGTGTTTAAAATACTAAAACTTGCCATGACATCATATGCATTGCAAATCATTTGGACATATTGAAAACTTGGATATGCAATTACTAAAACAAGTTTACTTTATGTTGTATGTGTTGAATTGTGTTGTTTGAATCAAGTTTGAAATGCTTGTATTGTTTTTAAATTTCGAAAACCCTGATTTTCAGCATTTAAATCCTACCCAAAAAATCCATTTTAAAATCTAAGCATATTTTAGGGTTGAGCCCAAAAGCAAAAGTGTAGAGCTTGGCAAGTTATACAAAGTTTGTTTTTGGAGTTTTTCATGTTGTTTAGAAAAATTTTGAGTAATTCAAAAAGGCGTAAATCGTTAAATTTCCCTATTCAAATTCAAAAGTTCATTTCAAAATCTAGACCGAATTTGGAGATGGTTATAGAAGCAAAGTTGTAGAACTTTTGATTTTGAACAACTTTTGTTTTTGGAGATTTTTGAGTTGTTATGAAAATTTGAGAGTAATTTGTGAATTTTAGCGAATGGCAAACTAGTAATTACTGTGAACAGTGTTCACCGCTTGCGCTACACCACCGGCGAGCTTCGGCTTGCTTCCAGTCGTGCTCGTGGCCGTCTGGGCATCGTGTTGGCACGCTGAAGGCTTCGTCATGGCTTCCTTGAGCTTCCTGGCCATCCTTTTTAGCCTGAGCCACCATCGTCGTTGCCCTTCTCCCTTGCTCTGTTTTCCCGTCGCCGCTGCTCCACTCCGGCAAGCCCGTGCCGTCGTTGTCGTGCTCCACCGTCGCTGATAAGCTAGTCCCAGCTCCACCTTAACCTTACGCATCCAACCGACCCACCAATTCAGTTTATCTCCACCGGAAACTCGCTGTCCACGTCTTTCTTCTTCACGGCCGGCGACCTTCTCGTCGCAAGCGCATCTCCGTGGCCAGCGCCCTCCGGTGAGCTGCTGTCCTTGCTCTGTGTACCTATGGCTTCGTCTCGATGCTGTGGTGCTTACTCCATGGTTGGTTGTTCATTTTGACCACTGCAGCCGCCGGTACACCATCACCGACGATGTTTTGCTCCACCGTGTTCGCGCTGAACGTCGAACCCCCTTGCTGTTGCTCCTCCGGCTCGGTCTTTGGCTCCAACGCGTTCGGGGTGAGCTCCTGATGCTTCCTGTGCCCTTTGTTTAATCACTACCGCACTGGTGTCGCCAGCGTAGCATGGCCGTGCCGTCGTGTCCGCCATGGCCGTTGTGGTGCTTGGTCCAGTTAGTGTCGAGGCTCGATTGTGCCACCAATCGACGCGTAGGGGTGTAGGGATCATTTTAGTACCTTGGTCGTCGCCGTTGAGCTCGCTGTCGGTGAGTTTTCACCGGTCAGCGCGCATGTCACCGTGGTCAAAGCGCGAGGTAGAAGATGACAAGTAGGACCCGGTTGTCAGTGACTCAGCGTTCAAATGGATTTTTCTATTTTCAGATTTGAATGAATAGTATCTATTTTTGTTATTTTTGTGTAAATTTATTTAGAGCTCCAAAAATTATGAAAATTTTTGTGTGACTCCACTGTGATGTATATTATTTAAGAAAAATATGAAATATTGTTTTTCAGCACTTTTTGAATGTGATAAAAAATTGCTCAATTTATTAATAAATGGATTTCCATGATTTTTCTAGGCTTATTTAATTGTCCAAAAATTATGAAATTTGTTTTGCCACTTAGTTATCATGTAATGAACATTTACAAAAATTTTGAGCTCAATTAGAATAAGTTGATTTATTTCATAATTTTGAATTAAATAATTAATTCATAAAAGTAAATAGTAACCTTAATGATTTAGGTTTTGTTGAAATTTTGGATTGAGTGATGACCTTGGGTCATTTGTTGATAATGATCCTTGGCAATTAATGTATGTGTTACAAAAAAGATTTAGTTTGCTTGACTTGCAACTATACTGCGAAGGAAAGTTGTATTCAAATTTTTAATTTTGTATCCATCATCGAGCATCATGTTTCGTATTTCGCATCTTGTTAAACATGGCATTGTTATTACGTGTAGTGAACGAAGGTGAACACGTGGTAGTTAATCAAGTGATTGAGGAAGTTAATCCGTCTGTTGAGGTCGGATCGAATACGTGTGTAACGTCGCAGGAGCCGGATTTTTCCGTCAACGAAGGCAAGCCCTGGATGCATACAACCCTACCTTGTGTTTTACAAATTAATTTCGCTTTTGCTTTCCATTACTGCATTAAGTGATTAGGAGTTAAGTAAAAGCCTAATTGGTGCATTACCACCCTTGTTATTCCATATTTATCATATTACCAGTTTTAAACTCGTATATGCCTAGTTTTGCTTAGCTATGCGTAGAACGATGAAAGTCGGGTGACTACCTGCCACCTTCAAGTTTTAAATGGAACATTGGTTAATTATGATAGCATGTGATATGGGAATGTGGAGTAATAAATCTAGACTGGGCCGACTCGGTGTGTGTGAGCCACAAGACATGGAGGCCTTGTGAGCGGGTTCTTTCCGCCTATGTCGATTAAGGCACGTCCATTGTTGAATTGCATGAGGTGAGAATTTGTAGTACTAACCACATACTCTGGTAAGCCTGAACTTGGCAATTCTATTACGAGAATGGCTACTCGCGCACTGGGAGTGGAGAGATGGCGGGAATAGCGTGTACCCACGTGGCCATAGGCTGGAATGGTGGAGTACTGTATTCTCGGGTGGCGTGGACCCGTTCTTGTTTTAGAGGATCTGAGGGTAGGTTGGTATATGTAGGTCGGGGACCTGCATATATCGTGTGGTCTGGAATCCCCAGCTGGGTTTAATCGGTTCGAATCGTCGTTGCTCCTCGGTTATGGAGACTCAACTCATTGTTCATCATCGTAGTATTAATAACTAGAACTTGAGAATGGTTGATCAAGTTGTTGGATATGAAGTTCATGATCTCATTACAGATCGTGTCATCTTTGTATATGATTTTATGAAGTTTAAACAGTTGAAATAAAGAATTTTGTCAAAGAGCTTTTACGCAAAATAACTTTGATTATTGCTAAAACCATACCTTGAATCCCTGAGCCTGCATTCCTATGCTATCAGTTAATATTTCGTTTAAGTCTTGTTGAGTACTTTTGTACTCAGGGTTCGTTGACCCTTGTTGTAGGTGAGCCTCATGAGCAGATCTGTTTTGGATCGTGCTGCATGACTATCGTTCGTTCTGACGATGAGAAGTAAATGTGTGATCCTTGGGTAGGATGTTTATTTTGTGTGTTATGTATATATATATTAATTATGCCACTCCACTACTACTATGGTTTGTAATAATTATCGAACTTAGTTTGCAAAGTTTGAAACCACTGGTTTGTAAACTATGTTATCGTAAGACTTTCGCTGTTTTTACTCTGGTGTTGATATTTGAATAAATATTGTAATACTGCAATGACTCTGTAACGTGATCCTGCTCAGAAATCGTGGATGATTCGGGGTTCCCTGAGGACACCCGACAGTCTTTTTAAGTTATTGAAAACATATGCATAAATGTCAAAGGTCATCGGATAGTGACAGGTGCATGTGGGCCCTATAACTTAGGAGGTTCTGCCACAATGCGTGTCTTTATTTTCTACTCTTCCATCTTTATCACCATCTTGTGGCATATTTGATGAAGAAGGTGGATTGATCACTTATACATTATCTTCATCATCATTAGGCTTGATGTCTCCAATCGGAATGTTCTTCATATCCTCTCTCAATGGTTCATCACCTACATCATCAAGATTCTCATGTGCTCCTTATGAGCCGTTAGATTCATCAAATTCCACATCATATGTTTCTTCAACCAAGCCGGTGGCATGATTAAATACTCTATATGCTTTGGACTTTGATGAGTAACCAACAAGAAAACCAATATCACAATGTCTTTGAAATTTCCTTAGGTGTTGCCGCTTCATGTAGATGTAGCATTTGCAACCAAATACCCTAAAGAAGGAGACGTCCAGCTTCTTCTCATTGAGCAACTTATAAAGTGTCTTGCCAAGGAACTTTTGAAGGAATAGACGATTGGATGCATAGCATACGGTGTTGATAGCTTCTGCCCATAGAGCTTCTGGAGTGTTGTACTCATCAAGCATTGTACTTGCTAGTGTGATCAATGTTCAGTTCTTTCTCTCAACTACACCATTTTGTTGAGGAGTATATGTTGCGGAGACCTCATGCTTGATCCCAACTTCATCAGAATAGGCTTCAATATTTGTGTTGTCAAATTCTTTTCCATTGTCACTTCTAATCTTCTTGACCTTCACTTCAAACTCATTTTGTGCTCTCTTGGCATACTTCTTAAAGCATGATGCAACTTCAGATTTGTCATAAAGGAAGAATACCCATGTGTATCTAGAGTAGTCATCAACAATCATAAGACAATAAAGATTTCCTTCCAAACTCTTGTATGTTGTTGGTCCAAATAAGTCCATGTGATCATTTAAGATTGCCACTTTGCCCAATCCTTTAACTTTGCCCTTTGAATTATCTCCAAATGTGATTTTTTCTTATCCATCTACTTCTTCATCTAGTGAGGTGAATATATGAGGATCAGCGGTCATATGTTGTGTGCAACCACTATCAATTACCCAATGACTTCCATCGGTCTTGTAGTTCACATATACACAAGAGATCAAGCTTTAGGAACCCAAACTGTTGAGGGCCCTTGACTTTCTCAACAAGTGACTTTGCTACCCAAATTTTCTTAGGCCTATTCTTGTTGGGAGGTCCTAAGAACATAACTTTCATCATTCCACTAGAGTCATTTCTAAGCATATAATGAGCATTGAAAGCAAAGAGTCTAGCATGCTTAGGCAAGGGTTGTGGTGGAGTTTGACACTCATGGGCAAAGTGGCCTTCTTGTCCACACTCAAAACACCTCTTTAGCTTTGGCTTTGACTTATGTTGTTGTTGTTGCGCTTAAGCCTTCTTCTCTTGGTTTGCCAAGTATCCAATGCCACTTCTATCCATCTTCATGACGGTGTTCATTAGTAGCTCACTTTGAAGATGCTTTCCTCTTGTGAACTTGCTCAATCCAATCTTGATATGCTCTTTCTCTAATTTGAGCTTCTTGTTCTCTTCCTTGAGTGCATCATTATTTTTCTCTTCCTTGAGATTCTTGTTCTCTTCTTTAAGCTTCTCATTCTCAAGAATTAAATCACCATCATGATCAAGAGTTTCTAGCACTATAGTGTTGGTGATTTTGCGCTCTTCAAGATCTTTCTTGAGCTTTTCATTATCATGCTTGAGCTTGACATACTCATCATAGTTGTTGGTTTCAACCACTTGCTTGCCTTTGCTACTAGATCCTTGCTCAATGTTCTCAACAATTAAATCATTACATGATGTAGCTATATCAATCTTAACAACATCATTAGTAGCATCATGTGGCTCATTGGATAAAAATTCTTGAGCAATAACAAGATTATCATGATTTATCTTGAGTGTTATATATTCTTCTTTTAGCATATTGTGGCTAGTGATGAGGTCTTTATGCATCCCCTCAAGTTTACCATGTTTATCTTTAAGCACTTTCTTAGAAGATTTGAGCTCCTTGAGTTTGGATGACATAGCTTCATTTGCTTCTCTAAGCTCAACACTAGCCTTTTTGGCTGAAAGGATCAAGATACCCAAGAGAGGGTGTGAATTAGGCTAATTCTAAATTTCTTTGTAATAATTAAATCCTATGGTTAGCCTAATTAACCCCTTGTGCCTAGAAAGTATTTTTAATTATTCTACCACACAAAAGACTTGCAACATAAGTTCCAATCCTACTCTAGTATGGCAATTCTATGAATGTAAAGACAGGAATTGAATTGCTCAAAGCAAATGCTCAAAGTAAATAGAGAAGGAGGAACACGTCGATGTTTTGCTGAGGTATCAAAGAGTCGCTGTCGATGTTTGACCACCAATAGCCTGCCACGAGGGTCCTCGGGGCAATATGTTCAGGCTTCAGCGTATGCAAAACTCGACGGTAAACGTAAGAGACAGTCTATTTATCCTGGTTTGGACCCTCGATCTTTGATTGAGTAATAGCCCTACGTCCAGTCGGCGTTAGCCTTTACGTTGGATTGATTGTAAAGTGTTGTGTTGTGTAAAAGTCACCGTCCTTAGGAACCCTGCCCTCCTTTATATAGTCAGAAGGTCAGAATCCTAATTGGTTTATAATGAGAGTTCCTAGTAGAATTACAGAATACTACTACTACTAAGATTATAGGGGAAGAATCCTAATTAGGCTAGATCTTCTCCCTTCCTTATGGGGTATCCTGTGGGTCCCACACCGACAAGCCCCCGAGCACTTCATGGTTGAGTTCTGGAAGCCTTGTCTTGTTCCTTCAAGTCTTGTCAAGCAGGAACAAGCGTCATTCAAGTGCTTTCTTGAGTGAAACCATGCAATGCTTCTTTGGATCTTCGAGTGGTGTGTGCTTTTTGAAAAAAGTTCATCCATCTGGGTGTAGCCCTTGAGCCTCTTGCTATTTGGAACAAGGAGCTGGAGGATCTTGTCTTGAAACTACTCTATTTCTTTGTTGAAGGTCAAAAAGAACACGAATATTGCTCGTTTTGGGTTCTTTTTGTCTTAAGGTCTTGGAGTGGTCTGCCTTGAAGAAGTCTTTTCTGTGACGTGCACTTTTTTGAAGAAAAAGTGCACTCAGTGAGTGTAGCCCCTTAGCCTCTTGCTATTTGGAACAAAAAGTTGGAGGGTCTTGATTCTGGGTTGTTTGAATAATTCCTGTTCTGAAGAAGACTACTTCTGAGTGATGTGCGCTTTTTTGAATAAAAAGTGCACTCACTGAGTGTAGCCCCCGAGCCTCTTGTTATTTGGAACAAAAAGTTGGAGGGTCGTGAATCTTATGTCGTTCAAAAGAACTTAAAACCTCTCCTATTGCAGCCCCCGAGCATATATCCGGGTTCTTTTCGATGTTTGACCACCGATAGCCTACCACGGGGGTCCCTAGGGTAGTATGTTCGGCCTTTAGCATATGCAGAACTTGACAGTAAACGCAAGAGACAGTCAATTTATCCTGGTTTGGACCCTCGATCTTAGATCGAGTAATAGCCCTACGTCTAGTCGGCGTTAGCCTTTGCGTTGGATTGATTGTAAAGTGTTGTGTTGTGTAAAAGTCGCTATCCTTAGGAACCCTGCCCTCCTTTATATAGTCAGGAGGTCAAAATTCTAATCGGTTTACAATGAGAGTTCCTAGTAGGATTACAGAATAATACTACTACTAAGATTACAGAGGAAGAATCCTAATTAGGCTAGATCTTCTCCCTTCCTTGTGGGGTATCCCATGGGTCCTACACCAATAGTCGCCACTCCCCACTAGTCCTCGTTGGAGCACCGGTGCAAGGGTATTGCTCCCCCTTGATCCGCGCAAGGATCAAGTGCTCTCTATGGGTTGATTCTTCGACACTCCATCGTGGTGAATCACCCACAACTGCTCACAATGTGAGTTGGGTCATCCACAAGCTCTCCAGATAATCACCAAGCTCCTAATCACCACCAAGCCGTCTAGGTGATGGCGATCACCAAGAGTAATAAGTATGAACTCTTACTTGACCACGACAAGCCTAATGAGAAGGGTGGATGCACACTTTGCTACTCTTGATCTCACTAATGATGGCTCTCTTTGGGATTCTCAAATCTCAATCACCTCACTAGGACCTTGCTCTTCTTGGCACTCTCTAAGGTGTTTCTTAGCTGTTGAAATGAGCAAAAGTACCCCCACATACGAGTGGAGGTTCTATTTATAACACCGGCTGAAAAACGAACCGTTATGTGCCTCTGCGGGGTGACCGGACGCTCTGGTCATGTTGACCGGATGCTCCGATCATGTTGACTGGATGCTCTTGTCAGTACTTCCCAAACTCTAGTGCTTACAGTGTGATCGAACGCTGGCCAGCGTCCGATCAGCACTGACCGGATGCGTTCAGTCATGATTTTCCCTCTCTGGAACCTTACTAGAGTAGACCAAACGCTAGCTCTCAGCGTCCGATCACTTTACCTTTCAGCGTCCGGTCGTACCAGATGTTTTCACCTTGGTCAAATGAATTGACCGGACTCTACGCCAGCATCCGGTCAACCTGGAACCAGTGTCCGATTAGTATTTGACCCTCCATTCACTTTCAACTCTCGATCATATATGAATGAAGTTTGCTCCATTGGATCTAAGGGCTGTTTTAGAGCTACCTAGTGCTAGTTTTAACAAGTGTGCATCACACCTAACTCACTAGACTTACCTAGGTCAAGCTACCCATCCATACCCCCTTAATAGTATAGCCAAAGGAAAAACAAAGTCCTAAACTACTCTAAGTGTCTTTCCAACTCCAATCGACACTTAGAACTAGTCCATCCTTAACCTTGTCGTTTATCCTTTGAAAACTGAAACGATTTCCATCGTAGGGGCATGACCATCATGATTGCGCAATCGATCTCCATTACTGTGACCTAACTTAATTGCCTCTGTAAAACACACGTTAGTCACAGTAATCACGTATTGTCATTAATCACCAAAACCCAACTAGGGGCCTAGATGCTTTCAATCTCTCCCTTTTTGGTGATTGATGGCAATACTACCTCGAGTATGTGAAAGAGATGAGGTTTTTAACATGCTTGGTTCATATAAGCTTTTAGCAATAAGAACAAAGGTGTTAGGCAAGCTTATATGACCCAAGCCAACATAATATACTCCAAGGATATGAAATAAGCATGAGTATAAGAAATAGAGCTCATTTGCATCGGAGTAAAATACGAAAGCAAAAGCAAATGAGCATAGCACTAGTGATATGACATATAAATAATCCAAAGTAGAGAGCACACATGTCATATATCATGATCACATAGATATCACTATCACATATATATAGTTCAATGCATGAAAGTAAACACACGATGAATGCATAATAGTGTATCACACATAAAAAACTCCAAATGTAATAGATAAGCTAATATAATAACTAAGCTCCCCTTAGATATGTCGCTCCCCCTAAGGCTAACATACTCGAACCCTCTCCCCCTTTGGCGTCAAACACCAAAACCTAAGGGTCGGTCAGCGGGGCTATAGTGGACGAGCCGAGCACTGAGGTACGAGGAGCGAGCTAGAACTAGGTGCCATCATCATCTGACCCTGAGCTCTGAGCTGTATGACCCTCTGAAGCAGAAGCGATGCTAAAGCGATCTGGGTCGGATCAGGGACTAGAGCTGCTGTAGGCTGTGCTGGTATGACTAAAATAGCTGGCTCTGACGATGCCACTGAGGAAGGGAGCATCTCTATCATGCCTATCACTAGAGCAATGGTGGTAGGTACAGGGACATGTAGGTCTGGCGATGTAGGATGTCTTGTCAACTCACTGAAGGAAGCACCAAGGCTCCTAGACACTATGGTCTTTGGCACTAGCAGCGAGGATGTCTCAACCGGTGTGAAGCCCATACGAAACGGTGTGAACTGTGGGGCTAGCACTGACGTAGCAAACCACTAGGACACTTGCTCTGTAGGAGAAGCAAACTGTGCTGGTGGCTATCCCTGACTCTGAAGCCCACTAGGCTATAACGCTAGAGTTATAGAAGTGGTGGCAGGCTGACCAAGCTAGGGCGAAGGCTATGGCGGTGGAGCCCCAATAGCTGTCACTACATGCTGCATAAATCCAAGAAGCTGCTACTGCATGAGGAGTTGCTACTGATGCATGGCCTGCTGCTACTGCTATAGAGCCTATGTCTGCTACTGAATAGCCAACTGCTACTGCTGGATCTACTACTGCTGGTGCTAGAACTCATCTTGCTGAGTCTGAACTATGCAAATGTAGTAGCTATCTCCTGAGCCTCGCGAATCTGATCCTGCCTCATCCGCTCAAGTATAGCAAGGAGAACAGGGTCTGTCTATGGGGTAGGTGGCGCTGAACTAGAGCTACCGGCCTCATTATCATGTCGTCGTGGAGGCATCTGAGGAATGGGCTGGTAGTCATCATCAGAACTGTCACTGGGGTCGCTCACGACCAACCCCTCCTGCTGAGCAAGCTCCTCCTCCTCTGTAGCTACAATACCCCTGATAATATTATCCTGCTGGACTACAGTCTTTGGCACCTCAGGATGACGGCGCGGCTGACTAGGTGTTGTAGGTGTACTATGCCGAATCATCTGTGTCATGTTATAGGTAGGAAACTCTATCATAGCACCACTATAATCTGCAA
This sequence comes from Miscanthus floridulus, assembly GCF_019320115.1. NCBI lineage: Eukaryota > Viridiplantae > Streptophyta > Magnoliopsida > Poales > Poaceae > Miscanthus > Miscanthus floridulus. Next base: position 217,707,250 of record NC_089587.1, on the reverse strand, counting down.
GCATCTTAGGTGGCCTAACTGTGACTGCTCTATGGATAAGGAATGTGATCCAGTGAGCATAGGGTAGCTACCTATGACCTCTGAAGCCCTCAGCTATAGTGTCCTCCATCTCTGATAGAATAAGATCACAAATATCAAAAACTATCTGCTGCATCAGAGAGTTGATAAGCCACAACTGTATGCGAGTCAAGCCCTCACGATACCCCATCCTCGGTAGCAATGTTCTCCTCATAATAGCCTCAAGCACACAAGCAGTAGGAGTAAGATCACTGGGGTTCCCGCACGACCCTTCACCAAAGGGCTCGGTGAAGCAGTGGCAAACCAAGTCTATAGGGGGCACCATACCACCATGTGGAAGTCTGGGAGGCGCTGTCTGTCCATAGCAAACCTCATGAAGTCTGACAGGCTGCTCCTGAAGCCTGAGTATCTCCCTGACCCTAGTGCTCGTCAGCCGGTAATCTCTGCCTCTGAATCCAAAGTGAATAAAGTTATGGTGCGGGTCAATCCAGAGAGAAGCATAGAACTGACAAATCCAAGATGGAACATATAATCCGGTCCTTCCAATCAAGTCTGTCAGCCCCGACAGATATGCAAGGTAGGGGCAAATGTGCTCTCCAGCTGCTGCAACTATAGAATCAATGTGGCACACCCTCTGAGATCTGAATACAACACCACTATTAAGGTATGCATTGTAGAAATCCTCCTGGAGTGGTGTGTAGAAGCCCTCTGATGCTCTGTCACCTCTCCTCGGTGGGAACCACACCTCAAAGTCCACAAACCTTAGCTGTTGCACCTGCTTAGCCGTGGCAGCCCTCAAGTCAAGATGGGTCACTGGAGGAGGACCCTGTGGTCTAGGCGGTGGATGAGAACCCCTCCGCTGTGTATCTGCCCTTGGCGTGACTAGAGCATGGGTATGACTAGACCGGTGAAGCTGTGGCTGAGGTGCTTGCTCTGTCTCCTCTGCCTACTGTCCCTCCTAACCCTCCTGAGTCTGCTCTGCTGGCTATGCCTGCTGCTATGACTCCCCCTGAGGCTGACCCTCATGAATAGCATGACGCCGTCCACCAATCATGAGAGTCCCAGCTGGACCACCATGTAGGTGCTCAACCTCCTCAAGTGTAGCCCTCGCGTCTGGTGAAAGCTGGTCTGCAATGACAACACCACTACGAGCACCTCCTCTCTCGGCACGCTCTACGACCTCTACAACTGTGACTGCTCTAGTTGTCTCTGTATCTAGGTACTTGCGCTTCTTTGATGCAATCTTCTTCGTCGCCTTGCCTTTTGGATCAGCAGGCAAGCGAGGCGGACGCCTTGGATCCTCATCTCCTGGACCACCTCTGGCATTCTTCACATGAGCCATCTAACAAGAGCTGCTACCTCTAACAAAGATCAACTGCCACTGACACTTACGAGGCTTGGCCTCGATCCGTACTCGTGAGCATGGCCCCGAGTTGACTGACAACCACGAACACGATCTCAACGGCACCGACTCCCTGCACGATGGAATAGATATGATATACAAATAATCTTAATTATTTATCTAGAGATGCAAAGCCCTAAGAAAGCAAGCAATTAGATATGAAATTGAAGCGGGGGCTTGCTACCTGACGAACCGGTGAAACGACGAGAAGAGGAAAGGATCAGGGGACCACCAAATTGGCTAGGGTTAGGGTTCTGGCTCGACGAACTACGGTGACCGAGTAATGCAATGCAGGGCAGTGGTTGTGGTGCTGAAGCAGGGCTAGGCCAAAGTAGAGCTAGGGCACGGCATGGGTGAAGCTGTGGTGCAGCAAGGCGGCACTGGAGCATGGTAGGTGCGCAGGAGAGGACGGCGTGGTGGCGCAAGCTTGCTCGGTGGTGCTGGTGCGAGGTTTGCGATGGCACGTGGGCACAGGGAGGCTCGCGGTGCGGCGGCGTAGCAGGGAGGCGCGCGGGCGACGCTAGCATAGGGAGACACTGGAGATGGCGGCGCGGGCGCATAAGGCGAGCGGCGGTGCGGTGGTGCGCGGGCATGTGGTGCTAAGGCGTGGGCTTGCTCGGTGGCTAGGGCATGTTGCTCAGGACGGCGATGTCGGTGAATAGGTTAGGTCAAAACACAGCGCTGAGATTAAATAACATGGCCCCCAGTGGATCAGAAAAGGAAATAGAGAAAGAAACCTGGTGCCGCATGTTTTCTACTGACCGGACGCTCCAGTGGCAGTGACCGGACGCTGCCACCTAGCGTCCGATCAATTCCACTAAGGTCCAAAACCCCTGGAATTGCGACCAGATGCGTCTGATGGACACCGATCGGACACAGCCAGAGTCCGGTCGATCCTGTCGACATCATCTTCTTTTGACCGGACGCTGGATCGCCTTCTGATCGGACACTGGAAGAACATTGTTTCAATGTTCGGTCACTCCTTCGCAGTAAGTTCACCTCCTATGAACTGACCGGATGTTGGACATCAGAGTCTGGTGCAGCGTCCGGTCACTCCTTTTCCAGCAATTCTTCAAAGTTCTTCATGCTGCCTGTTCCCAATCAAGTCCCAATTCGAATAAGATCCAAATAAACACCAATTTAGACTGATGTGAGTGACCTCTCTCAAACCCTCATATTTTTTTAAAATATTTTGCCTTAGGCTATAAATCTTTTTAAAAAAATAGGCAATAAGAGGGCAAATTAAAATAAACAACAAACAACAATCATGTATATGCAATGCAATACTTGAAAGTAAATCTAGTTGCTTGTCAAGTTTGATCCAAGGTTAAGCTTCTCCACATGTTTTTTGGCGGTTATCTTAACCATGTTAGACAAGCCCTATATGTATTACCAAAGATTTAAACATGTTGTATTTTACAATGCAATGCAAGGAACAACACAAGCTTATCTTTTAGTAAAGTTGCTAAAATCAAGAACATTGAGCTCATTCCGTAATCTACAAAATGTTGTCTCATCTAGCGGTTTAGTGAAGATATCCGATAATTGATCATCGGTCCTTACACCTTCTAATTAAATATCATTCTTTGCAACATGATCTCTAAGAAAGTGATGGCGAATATCTATGTGCCTGGTGCGAGAGTGTTGAACCGAATTATTTGCAAGTTTTACCGCACTTTTATTGTCGCACAAAAGAGGTAGTTTTTCTAGAACTACACCATAGTCTAGCAAAGTTTGTTTCATATAAAGTATTTGTGCACAACAAGCACCCGTGGCAATGTATTCCGCTTCGGTGGTGGACAAAGCCACACTATTTTATTTCTTGGAGGACCAAGACACAAATGATCTACCAAGCAAATAGCACTCTCCGGATGTGCTTTTTCTATCAACTTTGCATCCGACATAATCCAAATCGGAATAGCCAATTAATTCAAATATAGCTTTTTTGGGATACCAAAGGCCAATGCTTGGTATGTGCTTAAGATATCTAAGGATTCTTTTTACAGCAATTAAATGTGTTTCCTTAGGATTAGCTTAAAATATAGCACATATACACACATTAAACATGATGTTGGGCCTAGATGTGGTTAAATATAACAAGCTACCAATCATAGAGCAGTAGAGAGTTTGATCAACCTTGTTACCTCCCTCATCTAGGTCGAGATGTCCATTAGTTGGCATTGGTGTCTTGATTGGCTTACATTCATCCATCTTGAATCTCTTGAGAAGATCATTTGTATATTTCTCTTGAGAGATGAAAATCCCTTCTCTCATTTGCTTCACTTAAAAACCAAGAAAGAATGTAAGCTCACCAATCATTGACATCTCAAACTTCTTCGACATCAATTCACCAAATTCTTTGCAAGAATCTTCATTTGATGATCCAAAGATGATATCATCAACATACACTTGACAAATAAAGATATGCCCATCAAGCTTCTTAGTGAATAGTGTGGTATCGACCTTCCCAATGGTGAAGCCCTTCTCAATGAGGAAGTCCCAAAGGCGCTCATACCAAGCTCTTGGGGATTGCTTAAGCCCATATAATGCCTTGGATAACCTATAAACATGATTAGGATATCTAGGGTCTTCAAACCCGGGAGGTTGATCAACATAGACTAGTTCATTAATAAAACCATTTAAAAATGCACTTTTCACATCCATTTGATATAATTTCATTTCATAATGTGATGCATATGCAAGGAGGATACTAATGGCTTCTAATCTTGCAACCGGTGCAAAGGTCTCTCTAAAATCCAAACCTTCAACTTGAGAGAACCCCTTTATAACTAGTCTTGCCTTGTTCCTCACAACAACACCTTGATCATCCTGCATGTTGCGGAACACCCACTTTGTTCCAATGAATCTTGCACCTTGTGGTCACTCTTCAAGAGTCCAAACTTCATTGCAAGTGAAGTTGTTCAACTCTTCACGCATGGCATTTATCCAATCCGGATCTTGAAGAGCTTCTTCAACCTTAGTTAGCTCAAAGCAAGAGACAAAAGAGTGATGAGCAATAAATGAAGCAAGTTTTTGTGAGCGAGTCATTACACCCTTTGATTGACTCCCTATGATGAGATCTTGTGGATGATCTTATAGTAGAGGTGTATTTCTTGCCATCAAACTTGATGCCACTCTTGTTCAGCTTCTTTAGCATCTTGGTGGTTTTCTTCACCATGAGAGTAAGACTTTCATCATCAACTTCATCATCACTTGAGCTCTCATACTCAAGTCTTGCTTTACCCTTCTCTTGGCTAGCCTTGAATGCTAAGTCTTTTTCTTTTTTCTTTGTAGAGAATGAGCCATCTTGAGGTGTGATGTGCATGTACATCTTATGAGCATTGTTCTTTCCTAATATTTGTGTTGGTGTAGCAGTGGAAAGATTACCTTGATGTAGCATGGTCATAATATGCCCATATTTGTCAATGGGGAGGACACTCAAAATCTTTCTTACAACATCGGATGGTTGCATTTGAGTAAGTCCAAGCCCATTGACTTCCTCTACAAGAACATTCAAACGTGAATACATTTCATTAGCACATTCTTTAGGAAGCATCTCAAAAGAGTTGAGCTTTTTCACCCACAACCGCTCACAACTGGAGTTGGGGTCATCCACAAGCTCCGTCGGATGATCACCAAGCTCCCAATTACCACCAAGCCGTCTAGGTGATGGCAATCATCAAGAGTAATAAGCACGAACTCTCACTTGACCATGACAAGTCTAATGAGAAGGGTGTATGCACACTTTGCTACTCTTGTTTTCACTAATGAGGCCTCTCTCTTGAATTCTCAAATCTCAATCACCTCACTAGGATCTTGCTCTTCTTGGCACTCTCAAGGGTGTTTCTCAGCTATTGGAATGAGCAAAAGTGATCCCTTGAGTGAATAGAGGAAGTATTTATAACCCCTCATTCAAAACGAACCATTATGTGCCTCTGCGGGGTGATCAGACGCTCCGATCAAGGTGACCGGACGCTCCGGCCAGTTCATCCGCCTCTGTGCAGTTTAAGTTGTGACCGGACACTGGCCAGCGTCTGGTCATGAAAACTGCCCTCTAGAACCTTACTGATGTTGACCGGACCCTGGCACCCAGCGTTCGGTCACTTTGATGCTCAGCATCCGGTCAGTAGCTAGAACCTAACCAGCGTCCGGTCAGCACTGACTGGACGTGTCCGATCAGGATTCTTCCTCTCTAGAACCTTACTGGAGTTGATCGGACTCTAGCACCTAGCGTCTGGTCACTCACCTCTTGGTGTTCGGTCGCATCGAGACGACTCCACCTTGATCAAATGAATTGACCAGACTCTACGTCAGCGTCCGGTAAGACAGGAACCAGTGTCTGGTCAACATTTGACCCTCCATCCACTTCCAACTCGCAATCATATGTGAATGAAGTTCTCTCCAATTGATCTTAGGGCTATTTAGGAGCTACCTAGTGCTAGATTTGACAAGTGTGCACCACATCTAATCCACTAGACTCACCTAGGTCAAGCTATCCATTCATACCCCCCTTAATAGTACGACTAAAGGAAAAACAAAGTCCTAAACTACTCTAAGTGTCTGTTTAACTCCAAACGACACTTAGAACTAGTCCATTCTTAATCTTGTCGTTCTTCCTATAAAAACTGAAATGATTTCCATCATAGGGGCATGACAATCATGATTGCCCAATCAATTACCATTACCATAACCTAATTTAATTGCATCTACAAAACACACGTTAGTCACTGTAATCACATATTGTCATTATTCACCGAAACCCAACTAGGGGCCTAGATGCTTTCATTCAGGATCCCACAGAACCTATTGTCACACATGAGGAAGAGCAATAATAGCCTCATATAGAACAAGCGTCATCTAATGACGCCTCTAGAAGGTCTCAAAGAGTCAGGAGATCAGCCATTCCTGATGACTATGAAGTTTATGATTGTGAAAAATTTCAAATAGAGGGTGATCCTACCTCATTTGAAGAAGCCATGAGAAGCGCTCACTCATCAAAGTGGCTTGAAGCCATTAATGAAAACCAACAGTGTTTGGGACTTAAAAATAATTCCTAAAGGAGCCAAGACATTAGGCTGTAAATGGGTCTACAAAACCAAACATGACTCCAAAGGGAATATAGAAAGATTCAAAGCGTGACTTGTGGCGAAAGGCTTCACGCAAAGAGAAGGTATAGATTATAGTGAGATATTTTCTCCAGTCTCATGTAAGGATTCTTTTATAATCATAATGGCACTTATAGCACATTACAATTTAGAATTACATCAGATGGATGTAAAGATGACGTCCCTAAACGGGGATCTAGAGAAAAATGTTTATATGGCACAACTGAAAGGTTTTGTTGTGGAAGAAAAAGAACGTATGGGATGTCACCTGAATAAATCCATTTATGGATTAAAACAAGCTTCAAGACAGTGGTATTTAAAGTTTGATAGTACAAGAACAAACTTTGGGTTTCAAGAAAATGTAGAGGACAATTGTATTTATGCAAAGTTCAAGAATGAAAAATATATTTTCCCAGTCTTGTATGTGGATGACATCTTGCTCGCTAGCAGTGATGTTAATCTACTACTAGAAACAAAGAAGTTCTTGTCCTCGAAGTTTGATATGAAGGATCTCGGTGAAGCTTCATTCATCCTAGGAATAGAGATTCACCGAGATAGAGAAAATAGGTTTTAGGATTATCACAAAAGACATACTTAGAAAAAGTTCTAAAGAAATACAGTATGCAAAATTATAAGTCTTCACCTACTCCCATAGTCAAGGGCGATAGATATGGGGAATTTCAATATCCTAGGAACCAATATAAGATCGATCAAATGAAAACGGTTCCATATAGTTTAGCTGTCGAAAGTTTATAGTATGCTCAAGTGTGTACTCGCCCTGACTTAGCATTTGTTACGGGGTTACTTGGCATATATCAGAGTAATTCAAGAATAGAACACTAGAAATTAGTAAAGAAAGTTTTGTGTTACCTGCAAGGTACAAAAGGTCTTATGCTAACGTATAGAAGATCTGTTTCCCTACGCATAGAGGGATATATAAATTCTGATTATGCGGGAGATAAGAGAAAGTCCACATAAGGATACATATTCACTCTTGCAGGAGGAGCTATATCATGGAAAAGCTCAAAGCAAACCGTCACTACATCGTCCACAACGTATGCCGAGTTTATAGCATGTTATAAGGCCACAGGGCAGGTGAATTGGCTAAAGAAATTCATGCTCGGGTTGAAAGTGGTAAACGACATACATAAACCACTCAAGTTATACTACGATAATAATCTAGCAGTATGTTATGCTCACAATAATAAGTCAAATGTTGCTACCAAACACATTGACATAAAATATTATGTTGTGAAAGATAGTTCGGGATCATATAATTAGTCTTTAGCATAAAATAACGTAAAAGATGCTCGTGGATCCGCTTACAAAAGGTTTAACACCCAGTGTGTTCAGAGAACACTTAGTCGGCATGGGTTTAAGGGAAAGCCTATGATTCCTAGACAACAAGAGCCTAGTTGAGAATCTGTTTCAAAAAAGAGAGATGTATTGTAGCTGTTTAATTTAATGACAACTGACCGTGACGATGAGACACGCTCTATGCACTGATATGTGATGGAATGAGAACAAGATAAAGTAAGTAAGTTAAGTTTAAGTTATAAGGTGAGATCATGGGAAGAATGTTAGATTGATCTCCACATCCGTGCCTTGATTGGGGGTGTCCAACCACTACATGGTTGGTGGGCCCCCATCGTACAGCGCCATTAAAAGGGAGGTGGGGGCCGGAGCACAAGGCACGAGGTTCAGCTGAGCCGCCAGACACCCCACCTACATCCCAAACCCTAACCGATCTAGAGAGGGGGCGCTGCCAGCAACAAGAAGCACCGCCACTGGCTTCACCCCACCTCTGCATCGCCGCCCTGCGACTACACCTTCATCGAGTCACCACCGCACCTCCACCGTGCACCAGCAATGGCCAGCTCGTCTTCGTCGAAGGCGGCCGATAGTTTGCAACCCGCACCTCTCTCCCTCTCTAGTTCTTGGTACTGGTTCATGTTCTAGGGTTTAACATATGCTAAATAACAGTTTACACCTGCTAGATCTGCTGCCAGTGGATCCTGTAATTTCTATCACTTTTTTCCCATCTGAGTGTCTGAATATGCTGGCTCAATACGGTGCCGTGATCTCATTTCTCAGGTAGCGCCGAAGCAATGGTCTACATAGTCCAAGCAGGTCATGAGTGAGCGGCAGAACGACCTGTTCGCTGGTTGGTGCTGGTGCTGGTTTAGGCTAGCTGGTGCTGGGTTTTTATGAGAGGAAAACACTATTCACTAGTTGAATAAGCCTGGTTGAAACCAACAAGTGAACAGGGTGAAAAGCTTTGGTTCACATGAGCACACTGCAGTCTTGACCTCTCATGGTTGTCGCTGCACTACGACGGATCTGGTGGCAGGCGCGGTACATAACAATCCAAGCTCCAATCAACAATCATCCACCAATAGGATTCACATGGGAGACACACGCTCGAATTTTTTACTATTTGGCCCTTTTTTCGAAAGTTTCTCTCAAATAGACCCCTAGCGGAAATAATTCCAGAAATAGACCCTTGGCTCGGCGCCAGAGTGAGTGGCGCCGAGCTTGGCGCTACGGTGACTGGCGCCGAGGTCCTAGGCATGGGCAAACGGCCTGCCAGGGGCTCGGCGCTAGCCACCTGCATTTTACCCACCCTGCACTTCTTTCCCGAGCGTTCTTCCTCTTATTTCTCCTCGGGTTTTTTTCTCGCCACTTTATCCTACCTCACGAATCGACATATTGGACCTTGAAAACCTTGATTTGATCCGTAGATCTTCGAGAGCAAGGTATACTTGCTCACCTCCTTGTTTTTCTCGCATCGATTCGGTACATATTAGTCGGATTTTTAAACGTAAGAATCGTCATCACTTAGGGTTTCATTGTATCCCTCAATATATGTATTATATAACCGTAGGTTCATTTCAAGGCGTGGAAAAAGCTAGCAAACCAAGCCGCATATAGTTATGTTATGGGTTTATTATTGTGGATGAAATGAGAAACCCTAGGTTTAGGGTATAATGTTAACTGCTTTTGGTTCTTATAACGAAATTGATTGTATTGTAGTTATGGTTCTCATTGATATTTTGTTGTGATGTTTTTATTTATGTTTGTTAAATTACATCCTATTTGTTAGATGCAAGAAATGTTTCGGGAGGAGTTTTGACGAAAACAGGGTCATCCTCGAGAATTATACCCCGACGCGTCTAGCAAAGATGCCCCCGTTCTCCCTGACCTTCCTATCCCTAACTGTGATTGTGGTTTCCTGGCCCATGTTTTTCAATCGAAACATCCGGACATAGCCGCGCGTTGCTTCTACACATATAGTCGGTTTAATGTAAGAAATTGTTTATACTATCCTTTTTCTTTATTTTGTTTAAGTATGGTACTAATATTTTATTGGAATCTCGTTGTGTAGGACCATGAGAGGTGCTTTTTCTTTTAGTGGATCGATGGTGCAGACAAGTTTGATCCTAGGTACCTCTTTTTCGACGATTGGTTTAGAGGGAGACATTCACATGAGCACTTCAAGCAGTGGGTTCCACCCCCCCTAACCCTCTAGCAATGACGGCTAAGGAGAAGCACCTAGCCACAGTTAGACGACTCGAGGAACCTCCTCTATGCGATTGCGGAGATCGAGCTGTGATAAACCCTGAGAATACATTGGAGTTTATGTGTCCAAACAAGCATGAAGTAAGTGCAAAGTGTATGTGTTAAAATCTTGAGCTATATGTGTTTATGTACTAATGTCTCATTATTTAGGTGTATTCAATGGCGAAGTGTCGTTTCAAGGAGTAGTTGTATGGTCCTAAGAACCAATGGTCAGAAGAACTGCAGAGGGTTAAGGAAAAGAAGAAAGAACGGGTAATCTACAAAGCACCTCCTGTCATGTGCGAATGTGGTGTAAAATCCAACTATGGCCTAGTCCCTTCGGAGCTTGGAATAGGTCATTATTGCGGCCATATGATTGAGTATTATGAGGTTCGTTATATTTATGGTAAACATGAAATCGTATTTTGTTTGTTTTCCTAATACATATATGATATAATATTTATTTTGAACAGAGCACTAGGAAATGCAGTTGGAAATGTTATGACGGTCAAGCTAAGTTCTTGGATGAACTGAAGAAGAGGCAAGTAATTACACGGAAGAGGGGATATGGACCTGACTACGTCAACCTATTCATTAAACATCACAAAAAATGATACGTGAGTTTGCTAGACAGCGCGATATTTATAACCCGATCGATGTTGGGCTTAACAAATGGGGATTGGAGAGGCGGACGACGTTAGAGGAGGAGAGGGCAAGGAATGAGGCAAGAGAGGAGACAAGAGTACAGATGCAGGTCTTGAACAAGCATGTTGCTACATTATGTGCCAGTAAGTGCTTGAAAACCTTTTTTCGTTGCCTGGTTTTAAATATAATATTATCGAGTTGCTAACTGATTGCATTTTATACATCAAGAGATTGGTTGCAGTGGGGAACATGCTACAGAGGTGGCTCATGCAAGGTATGAGGAGAAGAAGTTAGATGCCCATAGATCATAAGCTGGTCGCACCGTTCAATCACCGATTGTGCTGTGTGATGATGGAGACGAGGATAAGAACGACACTGGCAGACTGAGTGAGCTCATTGCTCTAGCAGAGGCGGGCATACAGGCGCAGGAGGCTGAGGACGACACTGGCAGACTGAGCGAGCTCATCTCTCTAGCAGAGGCGGGCATTCAGGCGTAGGAGGCTGACGACGACACTGGCAGACTGAGCGAGCTCATCGCTCTAGCAGAGGCGGGCTTACAGGCAGAGGAGGATGACGACGCGTTCTTCACTCAGGCCGCAGCAGCCGCAGATGAAGCGGAGGCCGCTTACTACAAGCGACAGGCAGGTCAGAGCAACGTAGTTGAGCCTAGCCACAGCAACAGGGTTGTAGTAGAAGACTGGTACTCGGATGATGAGTTGCTTACTTAGTACGTTTCAGATTGAGGATTTGGAAGTGCATTTGCCCCTTTGTCTACTGTCGGCACTTAGTTATACTATTAATATGTTGTGTAATGTGACATAGTATCGAACTTTTCATTATGTGGTTGTTTTCATTATCAATGGTCTTAATATTCCGCTTAATGATACAGACTTATTTCCATTTGAACACGTGCTGCAAAAAACAGTTAACGACATACGACATTATAGAAATCAACACACGAAACACATTAAATGGCATGTGACTGAACTCATGAGGTATCCTCCTCTCGATATTATAGTTGCGATGCCTAGCTGCTGCCACCAAATACGAACATATAAAGTGGTATTGCCTTGGTTTACCATAAGTACACTTGAAATCTTGGAGGACAACCACATGTATCCTCAACTCTCGGACCTCGTCGTCGGACGTTGTACCGTCTCTATGCTCGACCTGATAAGTCCCTGTGGCGTGGTCAAAGCATGCAACCTCATGTGTGCCAGCCCTTTCTTTTGCCTTCTCTAGATGTGCCTTTGGTTTCGGAGCCCATATCTCTCCATCACTCCTCAACTGTAATGCATGGGCGTGTCTATCGTTGAACCAGGCAATAAGCTTATAGAAGGTGAATTGAACAATTGCATTCACAGGCATACCACGTATCCCCAATAGCAACTTATTGAATGACTCTGCTATGTTGCTGCACTGAAACTCGTACCTCCAGCCACCGTCGTCATGAGCTCTCGTCCATTTCTCCAAATCCCTCATCAAACCTGTGAGCCATTGTCTACCTTCTGCATTTGATGCGGTTCTGACCTGCTCCAACTTTTCCCTAAAGTACTTATCCTCAAGCTGTCGAGCAGCCTCCTGCAACAGATCAAAGTTTTTCTTGACACCGTCCTTCCGTAGTAGATTCTCAGCAAGGTGTCGAGTACACCAACGATGGTGCAAAGGTGCATACCCCTCTAACTGCTCTCGCACGGCATTAAGTATGCCCTGATGCGAGAAAAATAAGGAGGTGAGCGAGTATACCTTGCTCTCGAAGATCTACGGATCAAATCAAGGTTTTCAAGGTCCAATATGTTGATTCGTGAGGTAGGATAAAGTGGCGAGAAAAAAAACCCGAGGAGAAATAAGAGGAAGAACGCTCGGGGAAGAAGTGCAGGGTAGGTTAAATGCAGGTGGCTCGGCGTCAGCCACTCTGGCGCCGAGCTCGGCGCCAAGATCTACGGCGCCGAGCTCGGCGCCAGAGTGGCTGGCGCCGAGCCCCTGGCAGACCGTTTGCCCGTGTCCAGGACCTCGGCGCCACTCACTCTGCCGCCAAGCCAAGGATCCATTTCTGTAATTATTTTCGTCAGGGGTCTATTTGAGAGAAACTTTCAAAAAAAAAAAGGCTAAATAGTAAATAATTCGGGACACACGCTGACAGCTGATGATGTGGGAGCTGTAGCCAGAATCCCCGTGCCACGTACGTCCGGATCACTGAGTACAGAGCGAGTTGCCGGTGCTTGTTCTTACCACGAGAGACAGATCATGGGTAATCAAACCTGAAACTCCAACACGCCGTGCAATGATGCAGTGCCCTGAGCTTATTTTATCCGCGATTTACTGGCGTCACTGAGTAGAAGGAAGGATGCCAACTTGCCGTCTTGCCAAGCCGCCATTGCCACAGTCCACATGCTTGAAAGGAGGAAGAAACTGCCAGAGAATAATGAGGCGAGGCCGCGAGGCGAGGAAAAGAAGAGCGAGATCTATGAATAGCGGCTCTGCTATCATCATGTGATGATCGACCAAAAGAGTACACTAGGAGGCTGGAAACTGAACAAACCCAGCTCCGGCGCGCGCGCTCCTCCAGCATTTCTGCCCGAACTCAACAGAAGCAGACGCGGGCCGGCGACCCTCTTCCTCCCCCGACGACGACGATTCGCTCGGACAAACATGCACCGACCCGATCGAGGGTGCGAACAATCTGGACCTCCATCGGTACGTTCGGTTGGCTAGTTCATATCGTTGCTGGTTCGTGAAGAAGTACTACTGGCTGGTTTGTGTGAGAGAAAAATACTGTTCCGACTAAAAATTTACGATCATTTACGATAAACCACAGCCAAACAAACAGCTGCATAATGTTTGTCCACTTGCCCCCACATGAGCTCCGGCGCACTAGCAGCCAGCCACCAGCCAGCGATGGAGTCATGCGTTGGCGTCTCCCTCGCAAGCACCCGCGAGACCGAGTTGTCTCGACGAGTGATCGCGCCGCGGACGGGGTGAGCGGGCGGGGGCGGAGCGCGGGCGTCACGGCGCACATGGCAAGGCAGGGTGCAGGACAAGCCCGCTTTGTCGTTGCCAAGCTGTCCTCGCTTTTCCACCCTGCTTTCCCCATGTCGTTTCGTTTCGTTTCGTGCATTCGTGCCCACGCACGGAGCCTTATTAGTTCGCAGTCACAATGCAAACCTGTACTCCACGAAGCCGTCTCGCGCGGCCTGATTGTTTGAATGTTTCCAGCGACTTTCCATGAACGGAACGGGCATGGCATGCACGACGAATCATGCTTTGGGCTGTGTCTCCTCATCACCTCGACCTCGAATGCATGCAGCTGGGACTGGGAAATGTAGCTGGAGTGGAGAACAAGCAAGACGGACTGCCGGAGCATGATGCTCCGTAGCAGCTACGTTACCCGCCACGTCCACAAACAAAACCCACAAAGCCGCCTACGCAGCGTGTATGAATCATGGGAAGTCTCGCCCATTGACAACACTACAAACTACATTCTGCACTGTCGTAACCACTCTCTGACCCTTGCACGCCTGTCCTGCCCCCATTGTTACGAGCCGCTGCTCCGCCGCTTCACCTAAAAGCCGCTCCCTTTTCCCACAACGCATCACGCATTCACGCTCGGTCGATCCCCATGCTATGTACTTTTTGACAAGTTTGCTATGTACTCCACTCTTGTTGTCCATGGGACACAATCACACGACGCGACTGGGTTCCAACTTCCAAGCAAAACAAGTAACCCAAGTTGGACCGATGCGTCCCCTTTTAATTTGGTCCATCTCGCTTTGCCAATTGCCTTTCCTAACCTACCATTGTCACAGCACACCAACTTTCCGTCGCACTTGCACTTGCACACACATACACACATCGCATGTTGCCGCAGTGCTGTGCAACGACGGCAAAGCTGAGGTCGGCAACGGCAAGTCGGCAACCGGAGGCTGCACTTGCCATGGCCGGGCCGGTGCACTAGCGCATCTGTCGTGCGTGTTTGTACATTTGTACTTAATCGCTTGCTTTGCTTTGCCTTCACTGAGCACGCAATTTAAGTCGTTGGATGCAGCCTGTTATCACACGTCCTCCGCAGGACCACGTGTCCAAGTCGCTGTCGACTTGCCGAGCCCGGCGGGCGAGCGCTGTCGGTTTCACGCGGCAGGCGTCGCACTGGGAGTCTGAGATTCTCCATGATAGGCTGATGGCGGACCGAACAAGAACAGCAGGGTTTATCTGCAGATGAGGCCATGTTCGGCCGGCTGCAAAAAGAGCTGTGATTGTCCGAGGAAAACACTGCTAGGCTTCGTTTACATTGAAAAAAAATTAAACCCGATAAATAGTACCATTTTCGTCTTATTTGACAAATATTGTCCAATCGTGGACCAACTAGGCTCAAAAGATTTATCTCGTGATTTCCAACTAAACTGTGTAATTAGTTATTTTTTTACCTATATTTAATACTTCATGCAAGCGGCTAAAAATTAATGTGATGGAGAGAGTGAAAAAAACTTAAAATTTGGATGTCACGTAAACGAGGCCCTATTTCCTTTGAATGGTACGACCGATAAGTTAAGCGTAAGTCGTGGGAACAGTAGCGACGAGACCTTTGTCGACTGCCCCAGCGGCCAGCCTAGCTTGTCCGTGTAAACAGTCAAGTACGGCAGCCAGTACAGTGGCGGCCAAAGTTTGGCAGCTACTGTTTCGTGTTATCTGCGCCAACCAAAACGATATCTTCCCTTTGCCTTTAAGGCCTTGTTTAGATTGGGTTAGGAATCAGTATTCGATACTGTAGTATTTTCGTTTGTATTTGATAATTATTATCCAATCATGACCTAACTAGGTTCAAAAGATTCGTCTCGTAATTTACAATTAAACTGTATAATTAGTTATTTTTTATCTACATTTAATACTTTATGCAGTGTCTAAAGATTTAATGTAATGGAGAAAGAGTGAAAAAACTTAAGATCTAAACGAGACCCAACCAACCAAAAATACTACGCCTTATCCTATTCTTGTTACCCAGCCAAATAAAAATCGCTCCTGCGGCAGTGCTGCAACAGTGACATTTGGCACACCGCACACTGGACGGCTCAGGTCTGCTTGAACACTCACATAGGAGTATATCTGTTTCTCGAGAAAAATATTGGCCTCGTTAGTTTCGCTAAAATTTAAATTTTACTGATGCTTATGCTGATTTGGTATGGGAAAAAAACACTATTCTAAAAACTACTGATGAAGTAGTTCAAACGAACATGGCCATTGTGTTCTTGACCACCCAAAATCTGTACATATCAGAACGTATAGTAGAACCACTGCGTTAATTCCTCGCAAAATAAAAGGAATCGCTGTGTTAATACCACTTGCGTCAGTCTCATTCATTCATCAGAAACACTACGTAAAGAGACACGGAAAAGAGTTTTGTTCAACGGTACTAAACAGGGCAGAACATGAAAGATTTTCGAGCCGTTGAGACGAGCAGCAACTGGCATCAGTCTCATCGCCCTACACAGCGTCGACATTGATTAGCCACTAACCACCAGGCGCCACCAGCCGAAACGGCCGTACGTTGGGGGCCCGTCGCGCAGCGAAACAACGGTCGCCGCGAGCGGGCCACGCGCCCACGCCCTCCAGCCTCAGTACTGCGCTCCTGCCCGGCTGCCCCCGGCGGCCGGCGCCCCCCCGGACCACGGCTCCTCGCTTTCCATCGCCACTGGACGGCTGGATCCCAATCCCACGCGCACCACCAACCAGGCAACACCCGCGCGCACGGCCACATGCCTGCCTCCACGTCGCCCCACCACACCACACCACCCCGCGCACGAGCCGAGCCCGCCGCGACGTGCCCCACCGTACCCGCCACTTTTCCCTTACCGCCCCGAACGGGCTAGCGTGGGCCCCGCCTTGGCAGCGTAACGAGGTCGCCGGCCATAAATCCCCAGCCTCTGCATTTTCCTACCGCCCCACGCTCGCCCACTCATCCCCGCGCCGTCTTGCTCTGCCTCAGTACATCTCCGCGCCGCAGCAGAGCATGGCGCCCCCACGCCGCCTCCTCGTCGCTGTCCTCGCCGTGTCGGTTCCGCTCCTCTTCGTTTGCCCGGCAGGTAAACACCACCGGAACGCGCAAAGACTGAGGTTTTTTATGACAACAATGCGGCAATGCAGGTGGCGGTTTGGTGACTGATTGGTGTGTGTGTGTTTTGTTCTGGTTGCAGAGGCGGGGACGGTGGGCGTGAACTACGGCCGCGTGGCGAACAACCTGCCGACCCCGGCGGCGGTGGTGCAGCTGCTGAAGCAGCAGGGCGTCGCGCAGGTGAAGCTGTACGACGCCGACCCCACCGTGCTGCGCGCGCTGGCCAACACCGGCATCAAGGTGGTGGTGGCGCTGCCCAACGAGCAGCTCGCCGCGGCGGCGTCGCACGCGTCCTACGCGCTTCTGTGGGTGCGCCGCAACGTGGCCGCCTACTACCCGGCGACGCAGATCCACGGCATCGCCGTGGGCAACGAGGTGTTTGCGTCGGCCAAGAACGTCACGGCGCAGCTCGTCCCGGCCATGTCCAATGTGCACGCCGCGCTGGCCAGGCTCAACCTCGACAACGCCGTCAAGGTGTCGTCGCCCATCGCGCTCACCGCGCTCGCGTCGTCGTACCCGTCCTCGGCGGGCGCGTTCCGGGAGGACCTCGCGCAGGCCGTCATGAAGCCCATGCTCGACTTCCTGGCGCAGACCGGGTCGTACCTCATGGTGAACGCGTACCCGTTCTTCGCCTACTCCGGCAATGCCGGCGACATCTCCCTCGACTACGCGCTGTTCCGCCCCAACGCCGGCGTGCTCGACCCCGGGAACGGCCTCAAGTACTACAGCCTCCTCGACGCGCAGCTCGACGCCGTGTTCGCCGCGGTCAGCAAGCTGGGGAACTACAATGGCGTGCGCGTGGTGGTCTCCGAGACCGGGTGGCCGTCCAAGGGCGACGCCAACGAGGCAGGCGCTTCGTCGGCCAACGCCGCGGCGTACAACGGCAACCTGGCGCGCCGCGTGCTCTCTGGCAACGCCGGCACCCCTCGCCGCCCCGACGCCGACATCGACGTGTACCTCTTCGCGCTCTTCAACGAGAACCAGAAGCCCGGGCCCACCTCCGAACGCAACTACGGCGTCTTCTACCCGAACCAGCAGAAGGTGTACGACGTCGACTTCGTCCTCGGTGGCGGCGGCGGCAGCCAGGGCAACGGCGCCCTCGGGTGGCAGGAGAACGGCGGGCCGAGCAGCGGCAGCACCAGCGGCAATCTGCCGAGCGGGGTGAAGGTGACGACCGGGGAGGCGTGGTGCGTGGCGAACGCAATGGTCGGGGAACAGCGGCTCCAGGCGGCGCTGGACTACGCGTGCGGCCCCGGCGGCGCGGACTGCAAGGCCATCCAGCCCGGCGCGGCGTGCTTCGAGCCCAACACCATGGTCGCGCACGCCTCCTACGCCTTCAACTACTACTACCAGCGCAAGGGCCGGTCCATCGGAACCTGCGACTTCGCCGGCGCCGCCTACGTCGTCAACCAGGCACCAAGTAAGCTGCCACTCATCTTCTCCTCGTGCCATTTTCGACCCAGCTAAAAATCGCACATTATATATTGCTCGTGATTACCTACTCCATGAATTCGTTCAATCACGTAGCAACATGTTAAATGGTGAGTGGCAGTACGCGACCAAAAGTCTGTTCGTTTCTTTCACGGCTAAAGTACCTCTGGCTGGATTGACTGGCGTGCGCGAAAAATTATGTTCGTTGGCCGATAAGCCGAGCGGTTTCGGTTAAAGTGATGATCGCGGAAACCTTAGGCCTGAAACATCCGTAGGACCCATATTTTATCGCTGGGCCGCATGGTGATTTTTACTGGCAACAGTTCAAATCAAATCAAAGGTTTGCTTTGCCATTTTACGGGAATGATTCCCGTTCTTTTGCGAGTACAGAACTCCTACTCACCACACAGTCACGTCCAGTAAAACCACGTCTGAAGCACGCCGCACAGTACACACCACGTACTGTACTCCTAGCACGCTGCGCCCCGTTTGGCATTTGCACGTCTGCAGCAGCTGTTATTGCTGCTCTGTGTTGCTCTGTATTCAAGGGCCTGTTTCCCAAAATGTCAAATTTTTTAAGATTTTCCGTCACGGTACGAAGCATTAAATATAAATAAAAATAAAACTCTTTTAAAGTTAATTAGATTATGATAGGACACTAATTATTAAATAACAAATAAAACGCTGCAGTGTTATTTTGCCAACTAAATTCGGCAACCCCAAGCCTGCATTGGATCCGAGCTGTTGTCACTGGGATGGAGTTATTATGAGTGACCTGATCACTTGCTCAGGTTCAGCCGTTCAGGCCTTGTAGTAGTAGGCGCCCAAGGGCAATAATGACTGAGGGACGGGCCTGTGCGGCTCGCAGCTCGACGTCCTCTCTGTCCTGGTTTCCTTCCTGGTGCCGCGTGCATGTCTGGACGTCGCAGACCGCGCTGTGCCTGATTGCCAACTTCGGCTACCCTTTTCAGCTCCTGCATCTTAAAAAACGCAATTCTAGCTTTCGCTTTGAACCTGAACCCCACACGTCGTACTCCTGTACCCTACTGCATTTTCTTTACTCCACTCATTACTGTACTGTACGTGCCTCCGTGGACCAGTGGTCGTCTCGAGACAAGTCCTCCCTCACGGTGCGCTTTGACAGGAGTGCGATATAATCCGCTGTTTGATGGGAGAAGTTTTTAAGAGTTGATTGTAATCTAACCTGCGATCTCACTGGGTGTTCGCTGCATTGTTTACAGAGATGGGCAAGTGCGACCTCCCATCGACGGTCTGAACTGAAGCAACAGTGGCGAAGACCGTCGGCCTGTTCGCTGCTTGTTTCTGACTGGTGCTGAATGAAACCAACTAGCGAACTGTTCTCGAGGAACAACAAAAGAATCGATGGCAGCAGCTCATCGGTCGAGAGGATGCCGGAATCTTTGCACCCTTTCAGCCTTTCTTTACTGCTGCTGCAGCACGGTCTTTACTGCTGCTGCTGCCGTGCTGCAGCGGCCTTGATTCCTGCTGCAGCGACGCAGCGTACGTAGGACGAACATCACTGTAGCTGTACGCCTTTCTTTTAGCAGCTTTGGCTAATGGTGGATATCTTTGTTTAGTCCATGTAACTAGTGCTCCTACTATCACAACTAGCATGCTAATGCTAGTATTATAATCTGATCAGTATAGATTAATTAAATTAATGGTTTAGCCTTTGCGCCCATGTGACCCACTATGGTTTGTCTCAACTCGAGTGACCTGTTTGACTCTTGTTCCATCATCGCCTCGAATTTGCGTGCCGGAAATGGGGCTTGGCGTGGACGACAATGTACACTTGAGTATGATATGAACTCATGCAGCGTCCGTGTCTGGCCTTTTCCGCCCCCTACTCCCTGTACTCCCTAAAACGCTATTTCGCCTAATTGTCTATGGAGTTCGGCGAGCATTTTTTTACTACAAAAGCATTGGAATCGAGGATTTTGTGCCGATTTCCTTTGGAAAGTTTCGGATCGCAAAGCGACGCTGCCTTTTCGGTTTTTGTAAATAAAAACTGTCTGAACCATTATGTGAGTGATTGCTCTAGAAATGGGGATGTCTCTGGTCCCTGCAAAAACACCGCTTTCAGATGTTGTCGTGCAGCACCACTGCTCAACTGGTTTGGTGTTGGGCTGTTAGCACTTGGCACGCATGGTAGCGGGCAGACATGGGCACGGATCCAAAGTTTCCCAAAGTGTCTGCCGTTCTCGAAACCTTTCGACAGCTACGCTGCGTACCAGAGTGTGCGGCGTGCCGGTAGGCGGTCGTGGCCTAGTGCTCGCATGCTCGGCGTCGGCGGCCAGACGGCCAGGCCTTGGAACCACATGGGAATGGGTACATGGGCCAACCCCGACCACGAGGCGCGGAACCATCACCCGCGCGGTAGGTGTAGGTGACCTGCGGCCTGCGGGCTCCGGCCGTGCGCCGTGCGCGACATGTGAAGGAGGAAGCTGCCAATTGGAGTCGCCAGGCGAGGCAGGCTGTGGACCACCGGAAGGGGGAGCCAAGAAGAGAATATTGGGCCCAGTGCTTTCACCGATCGATACGAGAGATCTGCCGACTGCCGTCATCAGCGGTGGTTTCCGTGGCCGGCCGGCACTTGGGTGCGGTGGATTGGTCGCGCGAGTGCGCAACTGTACTGTTGGGACACTTTTGACTGTGGACTGTTGGGACTTGGGAGGACGACCCCGAGGCGTGGAGGCCCGAGCGGCTCGAACGAGGTGGTCCGATTCGCTGGTGGGCCGTTTTGGGTCGGTTATCCTCTTTTCGATGACAATTGCCGTCGTACAGAATTGGATTGGACCACCGAACATACCAATCATGTGGGCTATTGGGCTTGGTTGCTGACAAGTACGTAAGGCTGATTCTTAGACTAAACGGCCTGTTTGATTGCTGCTTGGGAAATTTGCCTCGGCTAGGGATAGTTGCCACACGTCCGATTGTAGAATTTTGGGGCTAGAATTGTTTGCCTGGACCATACATGCTTGACAGGCCCTAAATGCATTTAGATCCTACTAGTATTTGGTAGTGTTGCCATGTAAAACTGGCAAGACGTTCCTTAAAAAAAAAGAAACAAAAAACTAACAAGACTTGAGAATTATGGGAAATTAGATTTGACTTGTTTCCCATTTTTCGAAATAAGTCGGGCTGGTTTTGACAAATTTGTCAAATTATATACTGGACTTCACAATTGCATAGCTCTCTTTGAGACGATCGAATGCATATATGAAACACACAATTTCCAGCCGGAAAAAGTCTACTTAACCCCCTCACGTTTCATACTTGGTCTACTTCACCCCCAAACTATGAAACCGTCAGTTTTACCCCCTGGGCGGTTTTCAGCGGCGGTTTTGCTACAGTAACAGCGTGTTTGCTACACTAACTGTGGGTTGCTACAGTACTGGTGGGTTTGAATTTTCTTTTTTTATTTATTTTCAGTGAATTTTTGAAAAATCATAGTAAATCATAGAAAAATCATAAAATGAAAA
The DNA here is from genome assembly GCF_019320115.1 of Miscanthus floridulus. Classification (NCBI taxonomy): domain Eukaryota; kingdom Viridiplantae; phylum Streptophyta; class Magnoliopsida; order Poales; family Poaceae; genus Miscanthus; species Miscanthus floridulus. The sequence goes on along the minus strand of NC_089587.1, from coordinate 217,685,482 downwards.
ATATAATTTTATTGGACTCCACATGAGTAGATCTACACAGTGAATATATAATACGGTATGCTTTAGTACAAAATTTTTACTGTAGCCTTAGATTAATTGGAAAATCTAATTTTATCTGTAATTAATTGTAATAATTCATAGCTGCAGCTTCTATGGTCCAATTGTGGTGAAATTTTTATGGTACGCTAATTATTGTATGCTTGAACTATAGTAAAAATTTCGTACTCATTGGACTATGTATAACTTAGTTATAGATAAATTCTAATTAATTACAGACAAAATTGGATTTTCCAATTAATCTAAAGCTACAAAAAAAATTGTACTAAAGCATACCGTATTATATATTCACTGTGTAGATATCCTCATGTGGAGTCCAATAAAATTAGATTTTTCATTTTATGATTTTTCTATGATTTACTATAATTTTTCAAAAATTCACCGAAAATAAATAAAAAAAAAAGAAAATTCAAACAACCATATTGTAGCAAACCCACCGTCACTGTAGCAAACACGTTGTTACTGTAGCAAAACCGCCGCTGAAAACCGCCCAGGGGGTAAAATAGACGTTTTAGAAAGTTCAGGGGGTAAAACAGACGGTTTCATAGTTGGGGGTGAAGTAGATCAAGTATGAAAGATGAGGGGTTAAGTAGACTTTTTCCATTTCCAGCCTAGATTGTGTTATGCCCATTTGAAGATTCAAGCACGAGGAAACTGTCTAGGATGGCTTTGACTATGTAATACAAGTTAGGAGTTGTATTTTGGCACAAAATGTATAGCAGTTTCAACTTCTAACAAGGCAATACCTCTTCGCCCAACAAATATAAAGGGCATAGCTGATTGAGGTTATTCAGTCAAACATAATATACTATTGTCCTATTTTTTTTCTCTCCAGCCACATGTTGTTGTTCACCTTCTAATCTCGACGATCAGAGATGGTCGACTTAGGGGTGAAAACGATCGAAATAAAGTCCCATTTCGCCGCGATCCAATTTCTAGGTTTGTAGTCATTCCAATCATTTTTATTTTTTTATTTTTGGCAAATTAGAAAATGGGGTGGGAAAAATGACTATTTTTCCAATGATTTTCACTTTTCCCCTTTTGGGCCACGACATCCTTTTTTTATGCACCACATGTTTCGATTTGATTGTCAATAGGGGGTGAATATCGACTTTTCATAAACCTCGTCAGAACCCAAAATGGACCAAACCCCAGCAAGGGAACTTCAAGGTTAATTCTGATGGGGCTTTCGACCACAGGAACGGTTCAGGCGGCTGGGGTTTCATCATTCGCGATGACCAGGGCGCCGTGGTGACTGCAGGTGCAGGTAAAGAACAATTTGTACAGAGTGCCTTCCATGCAGAATTGCTTGGCTGCTTGGCTGGCCTGAAAGCAGCGGCTCAGCTGGGAATTCGCAGAGTAGTCCTTGAGACCAATGCCTCTCTTGTGAAAGCAGCCCTAGAGGATGATGCTTATCGCCTATCGGCCATGAGTGGGATTACTACTGAACTCCGGTTTTTGCTGATGACTGAATTTGCGTATAGCAAAGTGTGTGTATGCCCACGTTCATTTAATAAAGTAGCAGATGCCATTGCGGCTTAGACTATCTCCAATAAATGACCCATATGGACATCCAAACTCAAAATGGATAGCAAGAGACTTAAAATCAGCCTCCAACAGAGTATCTATACGGGAGACCCATTTATGGTTGTCTGAGAGGCACAACCCAAATATGAGTATCATCTCTTCTGAAAACCATTTGCAGAAAGAATTCTCTTTTGGGTCATGTTGTTGGAGAGGATGTCGAATGTGTATTGAACCCTTTGACTGTAGCGCTACCAAAACGTTGAATGGGTCTTATATTTTGAGTATTATTGTTGGAGATAGTCTTATGGAAGTGTTCAAGTGATATGTGAATCACTTGGGACGATGTACCTCTGGGGATTTGGTGACCAGCGATTCTGCTGAGTCCGATGAGTAATGAAGTTCGTGTTTCAAAAAAAACGGTTCAGTTTGGGGTTCCACATAACTCACATATATGTATTACTAATAATTCGTGTTCCCTCACTTGATTTGGCGGTACACACCAGGTCCGGGTCACGTACACACTTCTCATACAGTAATCAAAGCTACACACTTTACAATACACCATATATACGTACATATAGATCTGAGACAACCAAAATACATTACGCCGTTCCACCATCGATACACACATATATAACCGTGCCACTATAAATAATATAAGCACATGGACATTGTTCGTTGAAGCCTCAAGGATTCAAGCTCAAGCATGCACGCCACGAAGGGAGAAGCAAGGCAGAAGGCAGTAGCGTTTGTTCACGCGGTGGCGATGGCTGACTTCATGGCCTCGAACCGTGGCTCCTTGGCCTCGAACTTGTGGCGCACGTAGAGGTTCATGTAGTCCTCGAACACGAACCTCGGGTACGTGGCCTCAGCGCGCTCCTCCTCGTCGGCGGCGCCACCGACGAGCGCGGGTGCCGGGAAGATGACGGCGTCGGCGCCCGGGTTGTAGAAGGACGCGATGGACATGCGGTTGCCGTCGGGGCGGGTGAGCACGCGGTGCATCACGCTCTTGTACCGCCCGTTGGTGATCACCTCCAGCTGGTCGCCGATGTTGACGACAATGGCGTGGCGGATGGGCGGCACGTCCACCCACTCCCCATCCTTCAGCAGCTGCAGGCCGCTCACCTGGTCGTCCTGGAACAGCAGGATGATGCCCCCCGCGTCGGTGTGCGCGCGGAGGCCGTCGACGAGGTCCGGGCGCGGGCACGGCGGGTACGCGCTCACCTTGGTGCCGAACGTCGGGCCGTTGGAGCCCGCGAAGGCCGACTTCAGGTACCCGGGCTCCAGGCCCAGGTTCTCGCACAGCAGGTCCAGCAGCTTCTCCGACAGCTTCTGGATCTCCGATGCGAATTGCTTCATCACTTGCCTGCAGCGACACGGAAGGCTTTTTAAACACGGGCCGGGAGGAATATTCCACCAAGCAAATAAGCGCGTCGTTGATGTATCGATCGCACTGTCTGTCACCCGCTAAAAAGTGATTCGACTTGTGATAGTTACTGGACTAACACAGCATTCGATCTGCTGATGAACACCTGTCAAGCAACGAAATGATCTACTCCGGATAACTATTCGCGTCGCCGTCAGGCAGAATTAAGATACTGTAGATGGAACACACGCTACTACCACCACCGTTAATAGGAGCAGGTCTGGTCACGTCAGGTCAGGTAGAATTTAGAGCCTTTTTCTGATCTGAGACGTGTACAAAGCGTTTGATTGGGCCTATAGCACGATGGGTGGCGTCGTCAGCTAGCTTTTGTAGGCTTGGATCAAAGCCATTAAACTAGCTCAGCCTGTTAGACCAAAGTCACCCAAGCAGAGACTATTCAGACTAAAAAAACTGGTTCAGAGACAAGAGTCAAAAGCTGGTGACATGGCACTTTGAACTTTCTGCCAGAAGCCAACAAAAACTTTAACAAAAGACTGATTGGGTCGTAGACAGCCAACTTGCTAATTAATACGATACGACATACGCACGTCGTTAATTTAATGACGCGCATCAGCTAGCACGTAGTGTAAGTGTTTGAAGTTTGAACGCACACACTCACCTGTAGTGGTCGTCGACGTCGGGGAGGTCGGCGAGGTTGGAGGCCGGGAGGTGGCGGACGAAGAAGGTGCTCTCCCAGTCCACGTCCTTGACGTCGGCGCCCTTGTCGCCGGCCTCCAGCGTGCGCGCCGCGAACTCCTGGAACTTGGCCTCCCGGAAGCTGGCGTAGTGCTCCTTGGTCAGCCGCTCCACCTCGTCCATCAGCTCGTGCGAGATGCCATGGTTCAGCAGCTGCATGGGGGCAAGACAAGCCAGGCGTGAGAGGTGAGGTGGTGTTCCCATCGACAGGCCGGGAGACGCAGCTGAGGTGGTAGAATCAAATTGGTCGGCCGGTCGATGGCATGGAGAATAGGAATCTGTACGTTCGAGGTGGCTGTTTGTTAGGTAAAGCTAGCTACTAGCTAGGAATGCTGTGCTTTCTTTTCTGGAACGGCGCCGCTAGCACAGATAAGACAGACAGAACGAGTTGATGCTGAACAAGGGGCGCCCAGGGCAGGCAAACAAGTGAAGTGAGTTAAATTCTTCCTGCCGTGTGGTAGATTACTTGTGAGGTGCGGTGCATGTGCGTTGGTTAATTGTTGTGTGCTTGGTGTTAGCAGCGTGTATATATGCACACCTCGAAGAAGCCCCAGTTCTCGCAGGCGTCGCGGATGATCTCCATGGCGGTGGCCTTCTCCTCGGTCTCCAGCTTCTCCATGTTCACCACCGGGAAGGAAACCGTGGCTGCCATCTCGCTCGCTCTCTGGCTCTCGTCTCTCACAGTCTCGCTAGCTGGCTCGCTCGCTGGGTTGCTTAAGCAGGCAGGCTGAGTTTGTGTGGAGAGAGGCGGTGGGTGCGGCCCCATTTATAGGCTGCGCGAAAATGCTAGATTACCAGATTGACCTCGCGACGTTACGTTAGTAGTACTTGTATAATTCAGTCAAATGGATTAGGTGTTAGATTGACCTCTAATTTTAAATTGGGCTCAACGGTCCTGTTAGACCTTTGATTCGCGTTCTGATCGGGGGCGCCCAGCCCACTATGGCTGGAGGGCCCCTGTCACACTGCGTAATAAATAGAGGTGGGGTCGGTGGCTCTAAGCACGAGGTTCACCTGAGCCGAGCTCCCCACCGACAAACCCTAACCCGATCAGAGAGCGGCGCAGCCAGGGACGGAAATCCACCAGCCGCGCCGCCACCGGACTGCGTCACCGCCACCACTGCACTGCGCCACCACCCGTCTTCACCGACCGTCGCTGCCCTCGCGCAGACCCCGACGCAACACCCATGGCAGACGCCTCTGGATCGAATGCCTACGATGGTCGGTAACCTAGCACTACCCCTCCATCTAATCTCGGTCTAGTTCATATACTAGGACATGTTATCCATTTACAAGTTGTACCTGTCTAGATCTATGACCATGTGATTAGAATAGATCAACAATGGTACCAGAGCTAGGTTATTTTGAGTAGATCACGGTACGGGTACGAATAGAAAAGAAAATAAATCAAATGAAATAGATGAACCGAATTGAACCAATCGAATCGGAAAAAGAAACCCTAACCTTAACCAAACCCTAATTTCGATCCTAACCCCATCCCCAACCCTAAATCGGATAGATCCGAGAAAAGAAGAAAGGAAAATCAAAGAAAAGAAAAGGGGAAGGGGAAGGGGAAGAGGCCTACCTCGCCGCCGCACCGTGCTGCCGCCTCGTTGGCGCGCGGGCGGGTGCTCGGGCCAAGGGCACCGCGGCCAGGCCGCTCGACGGCGGCGCACTCACCCGCTGGGGAGCGCGCGCGCCGGTGAGAGGGCCGACGACGGCGCCGTCATCGTCTCCGAGACAGAGAAGCAGGAGATCAGGGTCAGATCTAGGGTGTTGGAGGGGATCAGAGCACCGCCGCCCAGACCACTCGACAGCGGCATGCTCACCCGCTGGGGAGCGCGCACGCCGGCGAGGGGACCGGCGACGGCGCCATCTTCGCTCGGTTGCTGCTCGCTGCGTTGAGGAGAGAGGCGAAGAGAGAGAAAGGGCGGAGAGAATGCCGCTAGGGTTTCAGCGAAGGCGCTGAGGTCGCCGTTTTGATCTGGCGACGCGCGCGGACGGGCATCGGATCAAAATGAACGGCCAGCGCTGATCGGGCCGCCTTTCGGCCCAGGCGGGCGAGGGCGCGAGGCCGCTTTCCCGGCCCAGGCCCATGTTGCGGCCTGTTGGCGCGGGGGAGCGCGCGAATGGCCGTGGGCCATGGGCCGGTTTTGCTGTTTTGGGCCGAAATGGACACAAACACAGTGAAACAGTTCTTTCGTTTTATTTTTCCAGAAACTTTTTGATACATATTTGATGAATTTCAAATGAATTTTGATGTCCAACTCTGTACAATTTTGATCCAACGACAATTTTGTTCAGAGAAAAATACGGTACTATAAAGTTTCTGGAAAAATAATAATGAGAATATTTACGCTTTCCGCTGCGTATTTAAAGTTGTTATTTTCATTATTAAATTCGAACCAACAGGAGAATTTAATTTTGAAAAATGGATATATTTTTAGTTTATTATAATATTGTCATTATTCTGACCAACGTTGATTAATGGCAATATTATGATGTTAGTCATGAGTTTTGTCATGCATTAATTCTATTTCTGTCCAACGATGATGTAGAATTAGTGTAAAGGATAATTGTATGTTTTAATTTTGACCAACATTAGAACTAAGGCATGCAATTGTTATTAGTATGTTCTCACTCTATATGAATTGTGTTTTTAGGTGGATACAACTTGATGGGTTGTATCAAAGAGATCCTCACTCTCAGAGGTGACAACTACACGGAGTGGAAGAAAAAGATTGACCTGGCCTTCATCTTAGCTGAGGTGGACTGGGTAGTCACCTCACCGTGTCCCACTGAGCCTGTGGCACCGGTGAGGGAGACAAACGAGGCTGATGCCACTTGGGCAACTAGAGAGAGGGATTTTGAATCCCAAAAGATGTCCTATCACCTTGAGCATAGAAAGTGGGTCACTGCCAATAAGAAATGTATAGCTGTGATAAAGAACACGATTGAGCCTATGATTGAGCCTGCAATTGTGGACACCGTCACCAAGTACCTCAATAGAATAAAGAGTCAGTTCACTGGCTCTTCAAAGACATATGTTACCCAGCTGATAAAGCAGCTGCTGACAGAGAGGTACTCTGAAAATGGTGGCATAAGAAAGCACATACTAAAAATGAGCAATTTGACATCCAAGCTAAAACTAATGGATATGGCTCTCAAGGAAGAGTTCCTTATCCATCTGATTTTTGCTTCCTTGCCAAAGGAATTTGACACTTTTGTTGTCAATTACAACATACAGCCTGAGAAGTGGGACTTAGAGAGGCTCATGGCTATGTGTGTGCAAGAGGAGGAGAGAATAAAAGCTGCCAATGGTGGCACTATCAATTATGTGAAAAACAACAAAAAAAAGAATAATAATGCTAACTCCTCCTCAAAGCCAAAGAGAAAGGGTCCCATGCTGCATCAGCCTCAGCAGAACAAGTTCATAGTAGAGAAAGATCAGTGTCTCTATTGCAAGAGGACGGGACATTATAAGAAAGATTGTCCCAATTACTTAAAGATGATCATGGCAAAGAAAGGTGAGAATATTATTACGTTCATAAATGAATCCTTGTATGTACAGTATTCAAAATCTACTTGGTGAATTGACTCAGGTATAACTGTTCATGTTGTTAATTCTTTACAGGGATTTCGTTCGACGAGGACTACGCAAAGAAGAGAAAGACACGTTAAAGTTGCAAATGGAGTCCGAGCAGATGTTGAAGCCGTTGGCGATCTTTCTCTAGAGTTTGCTGATGGCTTCACACTTTTACTTAAAGATGTACTTTATGTTCCCGCTTTATAGAGAAACTTGATTAGTGTTTCATGCTTAGACAATTATGGATATGATTGCTATTTTGGAAATAGCAAATGTAAGATAACATTTAATAATGCATGTGTTGGTCTTGCTATCTTATAAAATGAGCTTTATTTGTTATCACTACGTGATGATGTGAATGTTGTATGCGATGATGGGAACGTTGCGTGCGACAATGAGAATGTATCCTCATCTGCGGATGTAAACAGAAAACTAAAGAGAGCTCACGATGCGTTGTCGAAATTATGGCACTGTCGTTTAGGCAATATTTTGAGGGAGAGAATAGAAAGACTAGTTAAGAATGATATCCTTCCTCCATTAGAATTCTTAGATTTAGAACAATGCAGAGAATGCATAAAAGGAAAGTATGTAAAGAAAATTAAGAAAGATGTCAAACGAAGCGTATGAATTTTACAGATTATTCACACAGACATCTATGGTCCGTTTCCTGTAAAGAGTGTAGATGGTTATGATTTATTCATAACATTCATAGATGTTTACTCCCGTTATGGCTACATTTATCCAATTAAAGAAAGAACAGAAGCATTGGATAAATTTAAGATATTTAAGACAAAAGTTGAAAATCTACACAATTTAAAGATTAAGATAGTCAGGTTCGACCGTTGGGGGGAGTACTACGATTGGCATACCCCATATGGCCAAGTTCCTGGACCTTTTGCAAGGTTTTTACAGGAGAATGATATAGTAGCCCAGTATTCTACACCGGACGAACCTCAGCAGAATGGAGTAGCTGAAAGACGCAATCGTACCCTAATGGATATGGTGCGCAGTATGATAAGTTACTCCACCTTACCGTTGAGTCTGTGGATGGAGGCGTTAAAAACAGCCATTCATATTCTCAATAGAGTAACAAGTGAGTTGGTGCCCAAAACATCGTATGAGTTGTGGACAGGAAGAGTACCCTCACTAAACCACTTACGTATGTGGAGGAGCCCTACTGAGGCTAAAGTATTTAACCCAAATATTAAGAAACTAGATCCTAAAATAGTAAGTTATCATTTCATTGGCTACCCAGAAAAGTCAAAAGGTTTTCGTTTCTACTGTCCAGACAGACATACAAAGTTTGTGAAAATGAGACACGCTATCTTCCTAGAGGATGAAATGATGAGGGGGAGCATGGTAGCTCGAGAAATTGACCTTGAAGAGAAGCGGGTGTATGCGCTCACTCCGATGATTCATAAGCCATTTTTCTCACTACCTGCTGTCGCTGCTCCGACAGTGCAAGATACTATGGTGCCAGCATCTATTGTTATTCCGCCTGTGGCAACAATGACTGACGATGAGGAACCTGTTCTTCAGGATCCTATAGAACCTATTGCCACACATAAGGGGAGCAACAACAGCCTCAAACAGAAGATGTGCCAAATATAGAGGCCTCTAGAAGGTCTCAAAGAGTTAGAAAATCAGCTATTCCTGCTGACTATGAAGTATACAACACTGAGAAATTTCAAATAGAGGATGATCCCACCTCATTTGAAGAAGCCATGAGAAGTGATCATTCATCAAAGTGGCTTGAGACCATAGAAGATGAAATGAAATCTATGAATGCCAATAAAGTTTGGGACTTAAAAATAATTTCTAAATTAGCCAAAACAGTAGGCTGTAAATGGATCTACAAAATAAAACTTGTCTCTCAAGAGAATATAGAGAGATATAGAGCGCGACTTGTGGCGAAAGGCTTTACGCAAAGAGAATAAATTAATTACAATGAGACCTTTTCTCCAGTCTCATGTAAAGATTCTCACAGAATTATAATGGCATTAGTGGCACATTACAATTTAGAATTACATTAGATGGATGTAAAGACGGCATTTCTCAATGGGTACTTGGAGGAAAATATTTACATGCCGAAAGGTTTTATCATGAAAGGAAAAGAATGAATAGGATGTCGCCTAAAGAAATCCATTTATGGATTAAAACAAGCTTCAAGACAGTGGTACTTGAAGTTTGATCAGACAATAAGAAATTTTAGGTTTAAAGAGAATGTTGAGGACAATTGTGTCTATGCAAAGTTTAAGAATAAGAAGTTTATCTTTCTTGTCCTATATGTGGACGATATCTTACTTGCTAGTAGTGATGTCAGTCTACTGCTGGAGACAAAGAAGTTTTTATCCTCAAAATTTGATATGAAAGATCTTGGTGAAGCCTCGTTCGTTCTAGGGATCGAGATTCACCAAGATAGAAGTAAAGAGGTATTAGAACTGTCACAAAAGACATACATAGAAAGGATCTTAAAGAAATTAAGTATACAGAAATGTAGTCCCTCACCTGCTCCTATAGTTAAGGGCGACATATATGGGGATTTTCAATGCCCCAGGAACCAATATGAGATCGATCAAATGAAAATGGTTTATGCTTCAGCTGTCGGAAGCTTGCAATATGCTCAAGCATATACGCGTTCTGACTTGGTATTTGTTACCGGGTTACTTGGCAGATTCCAGAGCAATCCTAGAACAGAACACTAAAAATTAGTAAAGAAAGTCTTGCATTATTTGCAAGGAACGAAAAGCATCATGATGACGTATAGAAGATCTGATTCACTCCATATAGTGGGATATTCATATTCAGATTATGCGGGAGATGATAGAAAATCAACGTCTGGATATGTATTCACTCTCGCAGGGGGAGCTATTTCATGAAAAAGCTTAAAGCAAACCGTCACCACATCGTCCACAATGTATGCCGAGTTTGTAGCGTGTTATGAGGTAATGTGGCAGGTGAACTGGCTAAAGAAGTTCATACCCGATTTAAAAGTGGTTGACGACATCTATAGACCTACGATAATTATCCAGCAGTACAGTATGCTCACAACAATAAGTCAAGTGATGCTGCCAAACACATTGACATAAAGTATTATGTTGTGAAAGATAAAGTCCGGAATCATGTCATAAGTCTTGAGCATATAAGTACCGAAAAGATACTCGCGGATCCGCTTACAAAAGGCTTACCACCCAACGTGTTCAGAGAACATGTAGCCGGCATAGGTTTAAGAGAAAGCCTATAATTCCTAGATAAAAGAAGGTACAAAGTTAATTATCTATTTGATAACAGAGTGGTATGTTGTAGCTGTTAAATCTATCAGCAATTGACCGTGACGATAAAACATGCTCTATGCGTTAATCTGTAATGGAATGAACAAAAGTAAATGATATGAAATTGACAGATGGTATGAGATCAAAGGGGGAGATTGTTAGATTGATCTCTGATCCCAAACTGGGCCCAACAGCCCAGTTGGACCTTTGATCCGCACCCTGATCGAGGGCGCTCAACCCACTATGGCTTGAGGACCCATGTCACACTACACAATAAATAGAGGTGGGAGCCGACGGCTCTAAGCACGAGGTTCGCCTGAGCCGAGCTCCCCACCGACAAACCCTAACCCGATCAAAGAAGGACGCAGCCAGTGACGGGAAGCCACCAGCCACGCCGCCATCGGACTGCGTCACCACTACCACTGCACTGCGCCGCCACCGGTCTTCACAGAGGTCGCTGCTCTCACGCAGACCCCGACGCAACGCCCATGACAGACGCCTCTGGATCGAAGGCCTACAATGGTCGGTAACCTAGCACTACCCCTTCCTCTAATCTCGGTCTAGTTCATGTACTCAGACATGTTATCTATTTACAAGTTGTACCCGTCTATATCTATTACCGTGTGATTTGAATAGATCAACATTAGGCAGCCATGTACGCATTCGCAAAGAAAAAAGCAGTCTGGGCGTATATAGCCCGCGATGCGCTGATCTCGGCTGGCTGGCTGGCTGGAGTGCTGGACGTGTGCACGGGCGCACGGCGATTATGCAGACTACCCGAGATGGAGACAGGTCCTCAAAGGATTATTGCAACTGACCAGCTAATTATGCTGGATATGATGTAGTATAATATTGTACGGTATCACGGCCTATCCAGCCTAACCTCATACTACTTTAGAGGTTGATTGATGCGGTCAAGACATGCATAAAGAGATAGTGGCACACATACGTACATACACTAGCTACACCGATTCTAGAGTACGTGGACTTTTAAGCCCGGATTTGAATACTGTTTTGCTTGTTTTTTTCGGTCACCATCGCACCTACCAAAATTCGCGAATTCCTGTTTCTTTTTTCTTGTCCCAAATTCGAGCAAAAGTAAATTTGGTTTTATATGGTATTAGAACTTCAAAACAACCCAAATATCCGGCTTGTTTAATCATTGGAGCCCAATCTTAAGGTCAATTCTTTGTTATGAATTATATATTTTTTAGACCTACATGTGAGGCACATAAGTTTAGGATCTGAGGCATGTTTGGTTGGTGGCGGTGTCCAGGCGCCTAGGCCAGGCAGCACCCCCAGGTGTTCGATTTTAGAAGCTCGGGGCCAGGATGGCTTGCGTGGCCAGGCCTTGTTTGGGAGGCCGTGATCCAAACTGGTCCTTGATATCTAGACCTCGTGATAGGTGGAGCTGGGTGATTTCCACCACAATATGTTTGGATTTAGCAGGTAGTATTTTGGCCCGGCAGTGTCAAAATTAATGACATGGTTTGTTGTCCGGCTAGACAACTCTGCTTGGAGGGACCACCAAAGACCCGAAATGACATGACTCTGCGTTATATGGCTGCATATGCCATATTTAAGCTGTGCAACCATGTATTGTTGTATCTGCACTATAATATATGGATGGTCAATTCACTTGTGAATCAGTATAGGCATGGTGAAGTTTAAGTCCTTGATAATTCTCAAGTATGAAACGGTTCCCCCAGTTATGAGTCGAAATTTAACATTTTAATCCTAAAAGACATTCTACCCGATCGCGTGATGTTGCTAGTGGGTTAAATGCAAATTGACCCCACCTTGCTTCGATATCTAAAAAAGGCTGTGTCTTCATCGATTTACTACTAACACACACGTGAAGTGATCAGTGTTGGAACAGTGACAAACTGTATTCTTCGAGCTCAATACTTGCATCGACAACGAGAACAATTCCATCTGCTTTGCTCAATAATCCCGGACCCGGTGGCGACCTTGCTGCTGGACCATGGACCCCCAACATGATCGATCTGCACTGCAGAGTGTATCGTCATCTCTGATCGGCGTGTCCCGTGTTCCTGATCTCTGCTTCGCCCATCGCGCCATCACGGGTAGGGGCCGGATCAAACTCGTCGCTGAATCTCTCAGATCTACACGATCTTTCAAGCGTGTTCAGTTCGTTATCGAGGCTTTTACATATGTGCCATTAAAAAAGTTTATAATTATACATAGGCCATTAAAAAAGTTGACCGCACACATATGCCACCGTTCTGAACTTCTTTGCCCTACAAGCCATTTCGTCCGTTTTTCTACTTAACGGTGTAAAACCGACAGGTGAAATGACCATTTTACCCTACGGTGGGGTCTCTTGTCAGCCACCCAAACTCTCTTTTTCTCTCTCTTTCTCTTGCGCCTCCGTTCTGCGCTCCCCGTGCTCCTGCTCGTCGTCGCAGCGCAGGCGGTGTGATGCTGCTTCCCCTTCGCGGTGGTGGAGCTCGTCGTGCTCGCGGCCGTGGGCGTGCCCGCCGCGCTGTGCCGCCGCGTGCTCCGCGCCCGGACGAGGTGCAGGCGCGCCTCCCGCGCCGCCGTGGCCAAGAAGGAGATGGTGGGGATGGACAGGGTGAACAAAGGGGAGTTGCAGCAGCCGAGGCCGGAGCTCCCCAGCGCACAGCGACACGAGCCCCGACGGCGACGGCGAGGGCCCCGGTGTGCAGGGAGGCGGCCTCGTCCCCAACGGCGGCAGTGAGAGTCAGGAGGCGGCGCGCGTGGAGCTGCCGCAGCCGGTCCTCGCCGTGGATCTGCCGCAGCGCGCATGGAGGTGACGCGAGGAGGTGAGTTCCGGCCGCCGCGGGCGCGGGCGCGGGCGAGCTCCGCCCCGGCCGCTGTGGGCGCGCGCGGGCGAGCTCCGCCAGGGGCACGCGCGGAGAAGAGAGATGAGGTTGAATTTGAGAGAGGATAGGGATGAGAGGGGTATTATGGACTTTTTGACTGACCTGACTTACTTGTCAGGACTCTCAAACGGTGAAAAATAAACGGAATGCGGATGGAATAGCTTAGAGTAAAGAAGTTCAGAACGGTGACATATGTGTGCGGTCAACTTTTTTTAATGATCTATATGTAATTATAAATTTTTTTAATAACGCAAGTGTAAAAGCCTCTTCGTTCTTGCCTTCTTGGCCCAATCGTCCTTGAGACCGCGTGTGAGTGGGTGAGCTTTTACCTGTTCCCTGTCACGCCAATTTCGGTGTTGCTGAACTCTGTGGGTGCGGAAAGCAGACAAAAGCATGGGACGAGATGAGACAACACTCGAGACAGACGCTTTTTACTATGTTGACAGGATGAAAATCACTGCTCCTTCCATTCAAATATCATATTTACTATGTCTTATTCAGTTTTTTTAATAATAATATATAAATAAGTCATTATAAAGTATCTCTAATAATAAAATAAAATAATAATATTTATATAAAAATTTGAATAAGATGAATAGTGAAATGAGATGTTTAAAAGTAAAAAAACGTAAGTCTTTTGAGATGAAAGGAGTACTAATACACGGAGCATTTACTTTTATATACATGTTCGGCCAGGTTTCGTCTAGCTCCGGCACTGTAACACGTTGTAGCAGAAGAAGGAGCCCTAGCCCTAGAACCGCAGCTCCGCGGATTCCGTGACCACACATGAGGTGGAGCTATTGTGCGGATGCTGCGGTGCAATACAGTAACACATAGTGACGTGAGAAGCCAGAGGCGCACAAAGACACCTTAATATAATTCGAAGCTCTTCTGCTAGGTTTGATTTATGAAAATCTACACAGAGCACATAGGAATAGGAGTACCATCTAACCATTGTAGCTGCATGCCTGGCTTGCATAGTAAGGCTAGTAGTGATACCTTTTGTCGGTGTTTTCGGATCACCGCCGAGTAAATTTGTATTTACGCGTCTGGCTCAGATTGTGTGCTCAGAGGACACAAGGGTTTATACTCGCTCGGATGGAACGTCTTGTCGGTGTTTTCGGACCGCCGACGAGTTAATTTGTATTTACGCGTCAGGCTCGAATGGTGTGCTCGGAGGACACAAGGGTTTATACTGGTTCGGGCGGAACGTCCCTACGTCCAGTTCGCTGCTGCTCGTGTTACCGGTATTTGGTTTGCAATAGGGGTTATAAACAGGCGAGAGAGGGAGATGATCCCAAGTCTCTGGTGGAAGGAGTGAACGGGTGCTGAGAGCTCGCTTACCGCTCAGCCGTGTGCTCGTGTCGTGCTCTTGTGTTTTTTTTTTCGTCCCCAACGTGGGGCGCCCTGCTTCTCCTTTTATAGGCGAAGGAAAAACGCGGGTTACAGAGGAGGAAAATGAGAAGAACGAGAGAGAAGAAGGCTTCCAGGGTCGTCGGGGTCCTTCTTCTCCTTCATGCGGGTCCCGCTGACCCTGTAGATGTCAACAGGGACGGCTCCATGTCGCGGCCCTGTTCGTCACTAGCGCCATGCGCAGGCGTCATCTGCCGGTCATGGCGTTCCACTCCGTCCCGGCGGACGTCGTGGTGAACTGACGTGCCTGTCAGCGTCTGTACGAGGATTAGGCAGAACAACATCGGCACTGTTCTTGATGTGAATCCCTAGGTATGGCCCGTCATGGTCACGGGTTACATCGTGGCGTGCTAGCTTCTTCCCTGGCGTCAGAGTTTTGACCCAGACCCATACGCTTGGACCTAGAGTGGTTGGTGGCGGTATGGGTCCCCGTCGGACGAGACGGAACCCGCGTCCTTGAGGTCGGGCGAGACGGAGCCCGCGACCTTAGGCGAGACGGAGCCCGCACCCAAGGGGTCGGGCGAGATGGAACCCGCGTCCTTGGGGTTGGGTGAGACGGAGCCCGCACCTAAGGGGTCGGGCGAGACGGAGTCCGCGGCCTCGAGGTCAGGCGAGACGGAGGCCGCATCCTCGAGGTCGGGCGAGACGGAATCCGCACCCAAGGGGTCTGGCGAGACGGAGCCCGCGGCCTCGAGGTCAGGTGAGACGGAAACCACGTCCTTGGGGTCGGGCGAGACGGAGCCCGTACCCAAAGGGTCGGCAAGACTAAGCCCGTGGCCTTGAGGTCGGGTGAGACGGAGCCCGCGGCCTTGAGGTCGAGCGAGACGGAAACCACGTCCTCGGGGTCGGGTGAGATGGAGCCCGCGGCCTTGTGGTCGGGCGAGACCTTTTAATACGTCTCGAGCCATTCGGGGAGTCAGCGTGGACGCTAACTTTCTTGCTTTGTGTATCCCTAATATCGATACCCGACACCTTTGTAGCGGGGCAACGGGCTCGAAACGTACTTGCTGGCGTCGGGCTTACTAACTTTAGTTGCTAGTTGCCACTAAGCTCAAACAAGTGTGGCCACTGTACACGGGAGGATCTTGCTACATTTTTTTAAGTAAACTGTATGGTCGGTCCTTAAAATATTGGGTGAGTTTCATTTGGATCTTCAAAGTACGAAATCACACGTGTAGTCAATTTTTTCATATAAATTTAGTTGGCAACTAAATACTAACTAACTTTATCAAAATTGTCTAAGATAAAGTGTGACTAGCATCCAAACATCCTCATGGTCCTCGAACGCACATAACACCTACGTTCACTAGTACATAAAACATTTGTGCTTGTGGCACCTTTTGGATTTTCATTGCCGATTCTGTGAACCGTTAGTGTGCAAGACCAATAAAAATGGTATTGTTTTACTTGCATCGCTTGAGAACCGCATGTCTACATGTTTAAACAAACCGCCACTGTAGAGGGTTTTTTTGGAATTTATAAATCAAGCTAAAATTAGCAAAAAAAAAAAAAAAAAAAAAAAAAAAAGAAGGTGAAGCTCACCAACCAACCTTTTGGTACCTCCCTCATGCATTCCTTCTTATCAGTACACCTCTAAGTCACTTATGTCTAACCGGTTAATATGTTCATTTCTATTTACTTTAGTAAATATTCTCTTACATATTTGTGATGATAAATGACTTCAAATAAAATAAGATTGAACCAGAAAGTTTTAGATCTTTTCGAGTACTACAACTTTGGTCAGGTCATTTCTCCACCTGACATCATTTGAAAAATTCACAAAGTATTAATTTTAAAACTATTAATCATAAAATAGAATTTTCGAGCCCTAAATGATTTCAAACTAAAAAATAGTTTACTATAAATTTGTAGATCTTCTCGAGTACTACAATACTGGGTTAGGTCATTTCTCTATCAAGGTCATTTAAGAAAATTAAACAACGATTTCAAATTTTAAGTACTGGCATTTGTATAAGAAACCATTAAACATATTTATACTGCCGTTTTTTTTAAATTACCACCAATATAAATCTAAAATTTACATTAAACAACCGCCATTGTATTTACAATGTGGCTGTCTTAGATCCACAGTCAATATAAATAGACAATTTGTACTGATTGTATGTTAGGATATCCACCATCTCTATTGACGGTTCCTGATGAGTCTACAGTTCTATTTCTGGTGGCTTCTCTTCACTATGAATCATCGGTAAGCGTCGACAATAATTATTCCTGCGACAGTGGCTGCACAAGTTGCATGGCCGAGAGTGGTAGCGAATAATAATCATTAATCAATCATGATCTGTTTCCTAGGCTTATAAGCCGTACTTTTTCAGCCAACGAACAGTATTTTTCTTTCACAACAAATCGATCAACGGTACTTTCAGCCACAGCCAAGCGAACATGGCACATGCATACAGATGTTGTTACAATCTTGAGTTCTTGACGCCTCTGCCTAGCTAGGCCCTTGTCAGGTTAACCTACATGATACATGCGCAGGTGCGTGCATCGCCCCGCACTGCTTGAGATTTGATAAGGTGGTGCACTGTTGAGGTGTCGCGGGCCATGGTCCATAGATCCCTGGACATGGATCGTCTATCTCATCATCGAGCGGCGAAGCCATGTTCCCACGGCGCTAGAGAGCTAGCGGGGCGGGTGCTTGCCGCCTGGTCAGATCAGAGCCGTCGCCATCTCTCCTCCATCACGGAAACAGAACGGGCACACAACATGCACGTCGCACTCTGCCGGGCCACGCACGGCCCACGGGTGGCCGTGTGGGTGCGGTGAGGCCAGTCCGAGGCGAGCGAGCTGGCGCGGCATGGCCGCCCGTGTCGACTGAGATCGCCACTGATTTGCCGCCATAAAGACGACACGGCGCCAGCCGAGGCCGAGATTTGCTTACGCGGCAGCCGTCACGGATAATGGCCCCGTTCGTTGGGAGGAATTTGAAGGAATCTGAAAGAATTTGGGAGAGAAAAACACTGTTCCAGATAAAAAAAAGAAGCGGATCAAACCAAGTTGAAGGGCATGCGAACATGGCCAATTCCTCAAGGATTGCAGCATTCACACTTGCCTTTTGATTTTGGTTTGGTTCCGGCGTCAATTCTTGGTTAATTGCACGTTGCAAAACTTGCGCACGTACGGGTACGACCAACCGGCCAGCCCTTCTAATCTGCATCGAGCGATAGAAATATTCTATTCTATTTTATCCTGTCCCCCGTTGGTGCCTCGGAATCCACTTGCATCGCAGCCGTGACGTGATTCCTCGCGCGTGCTCCAAACCGCAGTGAAAAAAGGAGGCCCGGTGGATGCGATCTCGCCGTACTACTACGTTACAATAATATTGCCGAGTGCGCGGGTCAAGATTCAGATCATGGGGCGCGCCGGGAAGTCAAGGAGGGGTCGAATCGTTGGGACACTTGTTCGCTGGAGGATACCGGATGGTGGACGAGGACAATGGAGAGATGACGGAAATTTTGCACACGGTCCAGAGTACCAGAGCGTGTTGTTATCCGATGGACGGACCAGATCGGCCAGGTCGCCACCGTGGTGTCAAGGCCTTACGTTTGCACATCTCCGGCGCATTAGATCTGTGTTTTCGTGTATATATCATGTCACGTTAGATTTTGTTATGTGGCAATGGCCAACAAAAAGGAAGATCTAATGGCGACTCCAAAAGATGTGTTACTTGAATCCGCGGCGGTAGCCATCGTAGTGGAATTGTGGCATAGGATCGTGTTTGCTGAATTACTCTCTTCGTCTTAATACAATATGTTCTATATCTTTTATTATAGCAACTTAAGAGAATACTTGAATGATGTATGCAACTATATATCAATCAAATTAAATAGTTTTTTTTCTTAAAGTATAGTATTCTCTTTGCCAAACTTCACTAAATATGAGCATGACACCATATAGAATATTTTTTAAATTTCAAGACAAATTTTAGAAATTGTAATACACAGGAAGGAAGAAGTATATAAACATCAAGTATCCTAAGTTCATCAAGTATCTAAGTTCGTCGCCAAGAAAGGAAAGGATGAGGTGAGAGATAGGGGGAGTTTGGTTCGCTGTCTCACCTAGAAATGCCAACACAACTCTTAACCACCATGTTCGCTTGTTGGTTTTGACCAGGCTTATTCAACCAGCCAACAGTGTTTTTCTCTAAAAAAAAACCAGCACCAGCCAGCCCAAACCAGCACCAGCACCAACCAGCGAACATGCTGAACATTTGATCCCTTTTTCAAACTTCCGAGCACTCGGGCATGACAATAAACATCTCACTGACCATCATACGTAAGGCATTATGAACCACCTTTCATGCTACTCCATTGGGAACCTTGCACATGACACTAAATTTTGTTGCCAATGGTACAAAATATCGGCATCACTCTACCTTTTAATAGTGTGTTTGGTTGGTTACATCTCCTCCATCCTGGCTGCGTGGATCCATATAGTCCAAGAAAAAAGTATCGTCCTGTTTGCTTGACTTATAAGTTATATTTTTTCAGTCAACGAATAGTATTTTTCTTTCACAACAAATTAGCTAACAGTACTTTCAGCCATGACTTATATGCCAAACGAACGAGACATCTATTTAGTTGCATGTCGAATAGATACAGCTTCTGTGAGCGGATACAAAAGTATTTCCTCAACCTAATCCGGTGGATACGATCAAAATGAGTTTCATCGGCCATCCTCGCTAGGTGGATGTGATGCATGTCATGCTGATCCGTACGTGGTCCTTCCATACAGGCAACCAGGTTAGGTTTATTGCATCTACAGATGCAAGATTACCATACCCATCCATAAAATCAACCAAACACTATTCTTTTCAAATCCATACATCCACGATATACGATGATGCAGGATCGCGAAAGTAACCCAACACACTCTAAATGTAATCTTTTGAGTTGACAGTCGGTGCATGATCTTGAGATTAATCCCTAGCTTGCATGATTTATTAATTAAAATAAGATTGTTCATTCATATACCATGTTTAATGCTTAGCGAAGCAGCCTACACTTTTCGCTAGTGAGTTGAATAGGTTTGTGTACCGTGCATACACAGGTCAATAGTGGCCC
Organism: Miscanthus floridulus; assembly: GCF_019320115.1. NCBI lineage: Eukaryota > Viridiplantae > Streptophyta > Magnoliopsida > Poales > Poaceae > Miscanthus > Miscanthus floridulus. Next base: position 217,665,554 of record NC_089587.1, on the reverse strand, counting down.
CGGCCCCGACAGAGATGGCGGATAAGAACGACAGAGATTAACTGGCCGTAGCAGCAGAGCCGACGGACCGACGACGCCGATCGTTCATACGAGCGGCGACAGCGAAATGAACCGCGATGCGACGCGCTGTTGCTTTACAGCTCGCGCGCTGCGCGGCGTGGCGTGGCGCGTGCGCTCGATGCGACGAGATGGCATGCTATCCACATTGGCATGGCCTGCGGCGCGCGTTGCTAGCCGCCTAGCCTCCCTCCTACTCCGTACTCTGCTAGCTAGGTGGTGTTGACATCACGAATGCACAACTCAGGCAGTAGAAAACTAGCCGAGAGCTGCTGTGTTGTCGGCAGCGTGTGACGAGCATGAACTATTGGACTGTTCGTTGCGTCTCTCGCCTGCTTCCCGTCGTTGCGCTTTTCTCTGTACGCGAGCTAACGTCCTTTTCATATCGTCGAGTGTCGACATGTGGTCTACTAGTAAATTGGACGCCTCTTCTTCAGGAAAAAGAAAAACTTTATACTACTGACACCTGTTGACGACGGCCGGTGACCGGTGACGCTGCATAGTACATGACAACTCTCTGTTTAACTGTTTTCCATCACTAGGCCCTTGTTTAGTTCATCAAATTTCCTGAATTTGACACTATGCAAAAAGAAGATTCCCCATCACATCAAACTTGTGGTATATACATGGAGTACTAAATGTTGACGAAATCAAAAACTAATTGCACAGTTTGGTTGTACTTTGCGAGACGAACGTTTTAAGCTTAATTAGTCAACGATTGGACAATTATTACCAAACACAAATAAAGTGCGCTACAGTGCCAGAACAGTGCCGGAGAATTTCGGCGGCGCCGATTCTGCAAGGAACTAAACGCGCCCTAGGGTCTATTACTCGTAGCTAGATAGACTCTTGACGACGTGCAGTTTGGTTCTCGTCGTACATGCAGTCACGCGCACTGAAGAGATGCGCTGCCCAGCAACAACTTGTTGAGCTCTGAAACCAGAATCTCTCGAGCCGGAATGCGAAAGCGCAGTGCACTCGGCACTCGCTCCGCTCTTCCCAGACCGCGCGGAGGCAGAGTGCTCTTTACAGTCAGATTGGCCCAGAGCGTGAGCGAGCAATGTACTACGAGGAGAGGCTGTAGCTGCCTTCTGTTGCAGGCAACAGCGTCAACACGTGAGTTTATTCAGATACGATCTCGGAACGTGCTTCCCAGTACCTGTATTTTGGAAGAACACTCGCAGCAGCAGACACGGGAATCTAATCTAGTACATCATCCAATCCTGCGATTGGCCTTCCCAGATCGCAGCAGACACGGGAATCTAAGAGGCCCGTTCGGATGGTAGGGTTCCGAAGAAATTTGAATGGTTTGAAAGAATTCTGAAGAAATTTGTGAAAGAAAAATACCGTTCTGAATGAAAAAAAGAAGTGGATCAAGCCGAGTTTAAGGACACGCGAACGGGGCCTTAACCGGGCATCCTAATCCTAAGCAAGCAAGCAAGAATTTTCTTCCGGCCGGCCTCTTTCCGGGACAGATAGATCGAGCGCCTAGCTTTTCAGAAAAGCATCGTTCTGTACGTACTGCAGTGGTAGGCTCTCTCGATGTTGCGATTATTCCCTTTGGATAAACACTGCTCTTTTTTATGAAGATGTCGGGCAGCTTCGTCCAGTATATTGTGGTGTATGTTGCCCCGTGCTAGCGCAGGAATATCTTTCCATTCACTCTGTTCGCTTTTTGTTTCCGCCAGGCTTATTTAACCAATTAATAGTATTTTTCTCTCACAACGAACCAGCACCGGCCAGCCCAAACCTGCCCAGCGAACACGCCGAATCGGTGCACTATTTTATAGTTGCAATCTGTGCTCCTCCAGACATCTACCAAGAATTCCAGAGAGGGAGAAAGAAAGTGAGTCACCTGATGTGCACAGTTAGATTAGATCTTGGGAATCAAATTCACTGGCCTGGCTACTGGCTATGACGAAGTTCTCTTTACGCTTGCACTACACACAACTGTTGCAGTGAAGTAACAGGATGTGTTTAGTTGATGGCGATAGGGAACATACACTTTAGTCTGGCTTTTAAGTTAGGACGCTTTATGTAGCCGCACAAAAGGGATTTCCAGCATTATGTATATTTCCTGCGGCGAGTGTGTCGCTTTCGAACCCTGACGAACTTGCTGATCTCAAATCAGAAATCTGAACTCGTGTCAATAATAGCAGCCAAGCAGAGAAGAGAGACATCAGAGGGGGGCAAAAGAAAGAACGTATGTAACAGGATAGCTAATGTTATTATAAGCACCGAGGTATAGTGGAACCACCTTTTATTAGTCTGCTATAAGTCCTCCCATAAAGCTGGAGGAGACTGAACGAGAGAGCAGAGGCACTTGAAAATTAAATAGTATAGGATAATTTTTTTTTCCCAACCTCTAAGTTGCACGTCAATCTACAAAACTAAGTAAACGGATGCCCTTCAACAGTCGATACCAACAAATTTGGTCCTCTAGCAAGTTTGAAAAGCGATTTTCAATTTTTTTAAAAACAAAAATCTGGCTTGATGTCGAAACGGTAATGCTAAGAAACGGGTGCCCGTTCGTCCGAACGGACCGCTCCGTGTGCCCACGTTTTTTTAATCCACAAGCCATCGGGTTGATTTGTTTTAAGTATCTAGACGGACTGCTCCGCGCGCCGCGTCCCACTCGTGCCGTTGCTCCAGGCTACACCGACTACTCAAAGGGCCTGGTTATATTTTAATCCATGGATGCAACGTAAGACAATATGTGCATGTACACGAATGTACGGAGGCCTCATCAAAAGTTCAAAACGTAAATACATGATATGCATGCATACTAGAAGAGGACATAATCGACATGCATAGAGAGCTATGCTGAAAGATCAGGTAGAGCAAGATATGGCCACCGTCTATACTTGCATGCATGTGCACAAAAGTACTTTTGGTTCAAAAATAATTATAGACCACGAATATACTTGAGCCTGATCATATTATGAGTCAACTTAACATGGTCAACATAAATAGCAACCATTTTCGTATGGGCCCTGATATGTTAGAGCCACATATAAAATATTTGTATGGCCGGCTTAACAATTTATTTTGCCTGATTAACCATAGTCAACATTGCGTCAAAATTTTATCATGCACTGTCTTTAACGGTAATGCTACGAAGCGGACGTCCGTCCCTCCGGACGGACCGCTCCGCACGCCACGTGCCCCGCCCGCTCGCGCCGTTGCCCACTCCAGCCCGCGTGGATTTGTCTTGAGCGTTGCGCGCCTCTCCTGCTGCGGCCGTCTCGCAAGGCCACCTACACCGCACCAGTTCATCGCGCTGCCCTCCCATGTTGCACTAAAAGCATATGTTGTAAACATGTGTCAAGTATTTCAGATGTATCTTGCAAGTGTTCCATATGGATGTTGCAAAAAAAGTAGATATGGATGTTGCATATGTTGCAATGGCTATATACGTATATTGCAAGTGTCTATTTAAAATGTTTCTCAACTTCGGACATATGTTGCAACTGTTTTTATTTGAATGTTGCATATATTGCAGTGGCTATACACATATGTTGCAAGCGTGTGCTCCAAATATTTTATCTGCTTCAGACGTATGTTACAGGAAGTGCTCATGTTGCAATTATTTTCTTGAGTAGGCAAAGCCGGTCCCTGTGTGCGCAATACGGATGTTGTAAAGGTAGATCTGAATATCACATATGTTGCAATGGCTATACATGTATGTTGCATGTATCTATACAGAATGTTTCATCTACTTCGAACATATGTAGCAAGTGCTTTTGTCTGGATGTTGCATATGTTGTAGTAGCTATACGCATACGTTGCAAGCGTATGTTCCAAATGTTTCATCTGTTTCAGACGTATGTTACAAAAAGTGCTTTTATGTTGCAAGTGTTTGGTACATAGATGGTCCTGTGTGTACATGTGTTTCATTTCCATACAAGGCCCATAGTTGGATGTTGCAACGTTAGCTGAGCAACAAAATAAAATGTAATCTACAAACGTCTAACAAGAGAGGTCGATGACGCCATCCCTCGCGGAGGTAGGGAAAGTGGAACATGCGATCATATGAGTGTTCAGGATGAAGAATTAAAAAGATTAATTACAGGCACATAGAAAGGTAATTTTTGAGGATACGAATAATTAACAGGACACGTACGAAAATAAAATTTGTGAATAGATGGAGCGTTCGACGGATCAGATTTGTCCGGTCGTCCGGGCAGTAGTGGTGCCGATCTTGAAATGAGTCATAGTTGATTTATTTTTACTAAAAATATGAGATTATTGCTGTCGGTGCAGAAAATGACCAACAAGTAAATATTTGTAGTTTTGTCGTACGTTGTGATCGAAGGTGGCCTAGCACTCAATGACACAGGGTTTATACTGGTTCAGGCAACGTGCCCTACGTCCAGTTTGAGTCGGTCGGTGACTTTATTTCTGAGCCTAGGTGCTCGAAGTTTGCAGTGGGGTTACAAACGAGAAGGAGAAAGATAGGGGGGGTACAAGAGGTCCGATCAGCTCTAATCGGAAGGGCCGAGAGTGACAGGAGCTCCGCTATGAGCTAAGTGTTCAAGCGTGTGCTTGAGGTCCGAACCTGGCGGTTCTGTGGTTGTGAGCTAGTGAACTTGATCGATTTGATGAATCCGGAGGCACTTGGATCGACCTAGACTAACTTGAATGTTGGGAGAGAGCGCATCCTCTTTTATAGATGAAGGGGATGGCCTCACAAATGAGAGGGAGATAGTACGTATGCTTCTAAGTCTTGTTGCCCATGCCGGCGGGTACAGGATGATGGTAGGCGGCCACAATACTGTTGGATGTCGGATGCACGTGGGAGGTTACATCGTCTTGTTCGGGCATGGCAGACGTCGGTGCCTGCCACACTGTAGATACCTGAGGTAGGCAAGGGGTTTTTACCATGTTCATCTGGTACGGCAAAAGCCGGCGCCCACAACACTGTCGATGCCTAGAGGCATGTGGGGGGCCTTACTGTATGGGAGTTAATGGCGCCCACAATACTGTAGAGGAAAATGTCGGCGCCTACAACACTATTCATGTCAGGGAGGTTGTAGAATACTATTTCTGTAGGTGTACAGGGTACGGTCCCTAGTATCGTGGTTTGACCTGTGCGCTCTGCCTTACTTTCTCCGTTCGTTCCCTGGTCCTTTCCGAGCGGACATCCCCGGTCGGTTGGTCCTAGTCGGTTCTGATAGCGCCAGTCGGAGACGAGGAGTGAGCAGGGTTTTTGCGTACTCCGATCGGAGATGTGGGGTCGAAGTCGGAAGTAGTGTTTTTGGCCAAGCCTTCCGGTCGGAGAGGCCGTCCGGAGGCAGGCTGGACACCGAAGTGAGCCTTTCGGTCGAAGAGGTGGGCCGGAGTAAGAAAACGAACGTCGTTCCTTCTCGGCCAGACCTCCGGTCGGTGATTGGATCGCTCTTCTGGCCTGTTGTTCAGATACTTGGGCCGGCCCATGAGTCGCGCGCTGTCTGCATGGGCCGAGCCTTTGTTTGGGAAGCTGGTCCACGAGGGACCCCGGGTTTATGAACCCGACAGGAGCCCCCAGGCGATTCAGGCAGAATCATCTGAGGGATTTTTGTCTTAACAGTCGGTGCGCGTGAGCGCACCCACGGGTGTAGCCCCCGAGCCCCCGAGCGATTCAGGTAGAATCGTCTGGGTGGTTTTTTGTGCTGTCAGCGGGGGAGGTTTTTGTTTGGTCAGCGGGTGCGCGCGAGTGCACCCACGGGTGTAGCCCCTGAGCCCTGGGGCGATTCGGGCAGAATTGTCTGGGGGTGTTTGTTAGCGGTCATGCATGCGTGTTTTTAGTCGAGACGGAATTGTTAACCAAGATGTCATTGCACAGCAGTGGTGTTTAGTTTTTTAGGGATTAGGTGAGACGAAGCTCGTGGATCCTGGCGTCGATGCGTGTCATGGGATTGGGTGAGGCAGTTTAGTCAAGGGATCGGACGAGACGGAGCTCGCGGGTCCTAGCGTCGGTGCACGCCGTGGGATTGGGCGAGTCGAAGTCGTGGATCCTTGCCTTGGTGCAGCCCGCGCAGCCGAGGTAGGTAGTTAGTTAGTTTAGGGATCGGTCGAGATAGAGCTCGCTGATCCTGGCATCAGTGCACGCCGTGGGATCGGGCGAGTCGGAGTTGTGGATCTCGATGGGGCGAGTTTGGGGTCGCAAACCTAGGCGTTTTTGGAGTGCAGTCGAAGCGTAGCTAGATGGGGTTAGTTCGGGGTCGCAGACCCAGGCGTTTGGTGTGTAGTCAAAGCGTAGCCGGATGGGGCGAGTTTGGGGTCATAGACCCAGGTGTTTGGTGTGTAGTCGAAGCAAAGCCGGATGGGGCGAGTTCGGGGTCGCAGACCTAGGTAGTTTTGGGGTGCAGTCGGAGCGTAGCCGAATGGGGCGAGTTTGGGGTTGCAGACCTAGGCGTTTGGTGTCTTGAGCCCCCGAGCCCCGTTGGGCCTTAGTAGGGGTCAGTTTGAGTTGTGTGCGTTACCCCATCCTCGGTTTCTCACAATCGAAGGGCTGAGTTTTGTCGCTTGTCCCGATCGTTCGGGCTCTAGTGACGCGCTCGGTGAGTTCGCTAACAAGTATGATCGAGTGGAATCCGGGTCCGTCGTTTGTGACGGGGTCGGCATAGCCATCTTGTGACATTCTACTGCTCCTTTACCTACAACCCGTCAGATGCCTGGGTTGTTCTGAAGACCGACCAGGGTGGCCTAATGGCCTCCCCTCGATGGAGATTCTATGGGCTTGGCAGAGGCTTAGGATCGAACAAAAAGGCTGAGATGACCCTATCTACTAGACTGGGCGAGGACCGCACGGGGCTCATCTGTGTTTTTCTCCCCTGACTCTGTTGTTGCTCATGCCGAATGAGGCAACTGCCGCTTTGTGACGCAACACAGAGCGTTGTGATGCATTTCGCTGCACGTGCGATGCTTAGTTTCCGAGCCCCTGGGTGGTTCAGGGCCCAAATCGTCCAGGGGGCACGGGCATATGGAATGAATGCGCGTATGGATGTATGAAATGATTATAAAGAAATAGAAGGGGTCGGTAGTGTTACCTTGGTGACTTGAGTGACGGGGTTTGAGGAGCTCCAGTCAGAAATGTCCGACATGGACCCATGCTCGTCGCTCGTGATGGAGTTGGCATGGCCTACATAGGGCGTCCCTTCGCTCCCTATCTATCTCTCGGTGTGTTTTTCTGAGCCGTTCGATCGACTTAGGAAGCCCGATGGTCTCTTCCGGCGGAGATCCCGTTTTGGGTTTTTCCAAGTCCTGCCTAGGGATGCGGAGAGCTGCCTGCGTGTGGTGACACTTTGGCTTTCACGCCCGATCGAGCGATAGTGGTGGGCCATACCTAGGCCACGTCTTGTCTCACCAGGCAGCGTTCCGTCTGACCAGGCGTCATTCCGTCGGTCAGCGTGCGTCCCATCGGTCAGGGTGTGTCCCATCGTTTCCCATCTGCATTGAATGGGGGAAGGGAGAGAGTTTTTTGCTCTGATCTTTTGCCACTCTTTGGTTGTGGCGTTTCTTCGTTAAATAGGGGGAGGGAGAGGGCTCTCCGTTTTGGTCCTTTGCCTATTCTTCAACTATTGTCTCTCCTCCTTCTTCCTCTTCACCGAGAGTGCCTATATGCCATGGTGGTTCCTAAGTGAGAGAGGGGGTGAGCGAGGGGGAGGACTTATGGATCCTTTCATGAATCCGGAGCATGATGTCGAGCTAGAGGCTGCCTGGGGTGATGCTAGCCGTCTTTGCCTGAGAACGAATGACTTACGTCGATGGGGGTGGTGTGCTAGATTTATCTGCGAGGCCTTCTTCGGGATGGAGCCATGTATGGCCTTTCTCTAGTGGATCTTCATCGAGTGAGCCTTGTCGGAGTGGAAGTTGCTCAGGATAGTGCCAGTGGAGGGTTCCATGCCTACAACTGCTCAGGTTGGCTAGTTCATAAAGTTTGATGAGATCTCTTCTAGCCATGGCGGCCATACCTTGGTAGCAGCGTCCCTGCCCAGGAGCTGCCTCGACTGCATGAGAAGGTCAGGAGCTCCATGTTCCTCTACTGAGCATCTATGGGTGCGACACCCTTGAGGTACTCGTTGCGCTCGCCGAAGTCGAGGGGACAGAACTGGGCGGGTCCCTTGAGGTACCTGTTGCGCTCACCGAAGTCGAGGGATCAGAACCGAGCGGGGCCCCTATAGTGGTGGTTACGTCTGGCGGTGTGTGCCGTAGTCTCTCCTTTGGCGTCAGGCGATGTCGTCGAGGGACCACAATAGTATTTGGATTAGAAGTAGGTAGAAAAAATGTAATAGTTGTGGGTGAGCCCCCATGTGAACAGTTTTGTATCAATGAATGCATCAGTTCTGTTTTTGTGAAAGAACCACACTATCCGTTCCTTGTTTTTTATCCTAGCATAACTTTTGTTTTTATCCTTTTCTTTTTCGCACTTGCCTGTTAGTTCCATAGGCTGCAGCTGTTAAGAGCCTAGGCATGGCCCGCGGGCTCGACTACTTGTAACCGTAGGTCATGGCGAGGTGCCTTTGGTTGGGAGTAAGAACAGAGTCACGTAGGGCAATCAAAGGAATGGAATGTGCTTCCATTCGGGGATAAAGTTGTTTACCATGTGATAGTAAAAAAGAGAGATAATATTTAGTATTGTACCCTCATGGAGCCCCCGAGCGACCCGGGCTAAAAATATTCAGGCTGGGGTGCTTTTACAGGAGCAAGTGTTGACTAAAAAGCGGTAAGACCAAATTTAGGGGAAAACGACATAGCTGTTCAATGTTCCAAGTGTTGGTGAGAACGTTGCCATTGTTGTCCTCTAGTCGGTAGGTGCCCGGTCAGATTACTTCGGTCACCGTATAGGGCCCTTACTATGGTGGAGACAGTTTGTGTTTTTCCTTTGTTGATTGGGTCCTCCGGAGTACGAGATCGCCGACTTCAAGTATCCTCCCCCTGATCTTCCTTTTGTGGTACCTGCGCAGGGTTTGTTGGTAGCGAGCGAAACGGATGACGATCGTCTCGCGGGCCTCTTTGAGCAGGTCGACTGCGTCTTGCTGAGCCTCCGTGGCTCGGTCGTGGTCGAAAGCCTTCACTCTTGGGGCACCGTGGTCGAGGTTGGAGGGTAGCACTACCTCCGCTCCGTAGGCCAGGAAGAAGGGTGTGAACCCTATGGATCGGTTGTGGGTCATTCTCAGGCTCCAGAGGATCGCTAGGACCTCTACAACCCATCGCCCGGCGTACTTATTGAGTCGATCGAAGATGCATGACTAAAGTCCTTAGGGGACCATGCCATTAGCGCGCTCGACCTGACCGTTAGTTCGTGCATGTCCGACCAAGGCCCAGTCGATCCTGATGCCGTATCTATCACTGAAGTCTAGGAACTTCTTTCCAGTGAAGTTAGTCCCGTGGTTAGTGATGATATAGTTAGGAACACTGAACCGGTAGATGATGTCGAGGAAGAATTTGATTGTCTCTTCCAAACGGATGTTGGTGATGGGTTTGGCCTCTATCCACTTGGTGAACTTGTCGACTGCTATGAGTAGGTGAGTGAAGCCGCCTAGGCCCTTTTTGAGGGGTCCCACCATGTCGAGGCCCTAGACCACGAATGGCCAGGTGATGGGGATGGTTTGGACCTCCTATGCTAGCAAATGGGTTTGTCAAGTGTAGAACTGGCATCCTTCACACCTACGAACGACCTCCTCTGCATCTCGTAGCGCGGTGGGCTAGTAAAAACCTTGGCGAAAGGCTTTCCCGACCAGCGACCTTAGGGCCGCTTGGTGTCCGCAAATCTCAGCATGGACCTCGAGGAGGAGTTGCTTCCCCTGGTTGGTGGGGATGCACTTCATGAGCACCCCTGATGGACTCTGTTTGTAGAGCTCGTTACCAAGCACGATGAAGGTCTTGGCACATCAAGCGATCCATCGGGCTTCAGTCCTTTCAGGTGGGAGAACCTCCTCGAGGAGGTACGCGAGTAGCAACGCTCGCTAGTTGATTTGATCGAGTGCCAATATGGCGATGTTGGTGGGTGACGTCGTCATGGAGGTATTGGGATCGGAGATCCTGAGCGCTGGCTTGACGTCAGGGTCGGAGCCTCTGGGCGTTGGCTGGGTGTTGGGGTGTGTCTGGACCGGACCTTCTAGGATGTGGGCGGACGGCTCATGGACGTTGTTGATGAAGACCCCGCTTGGGGATGGATCCCGCCTAGCATCCAATTTTGCAAGAAAGTCGGTGGCATCATTGTCCTTTCGGGGGACATGATGCAGCTCGATCCCCTAGAATTTGTCCTCGAGCTTGCACACCTCTTGGACGCATGCTATCATGAGGGGGCTTTTATAGGAGGACACCTTCATGACATGATCAACGACTAGCTCCGAGTCGCCGCGCACGTAGAGTCGCGTATCACCAAGCTTGATGGAGATGCGTAGTCCATTGATGAGGGCCTTGGACTCTGCGGTGTTGTTTGAGGCTGAAAAGTGGAGGCGGATGGCATAGCGGAGCCTACTCCCATCCAAGGAGATTAGAACCACTCCAGCCCCCGAGGCGGGTGCCATTATAGACCCGTCGAAATACATTGTCCAGTACTCGTGGGTGACGTCCGGGGTCGGTAGCTGCACCTCTGTCCATTCGACAACAAAATCCACGAGAGCCTAAGATTTAATGGTGGTACAGGGGATGTACCTCATGTCGTGGCCCATGAGTTCGAGTGCCCACTTAGAGATCCGTCCCGCAACGTCGCGGTTGCGGATGATGTCCCCAAGCGGGTATGAAGTGACGACCACGACCTCGTGGTCGGTGAAGTATTGTAGGAGCTTTCGGGTCACCATCAGCATGGCGTATAGGAGTTTCTACACCTGGGGATACCGGACCTTGGGGTCGGTGAGTACTTCACCGATGAAGTAAACAGGTCGTTGGATCTTAAGTTCGTGTCCCGGCTCCTCCCTTTCGACGACTAGCGCGATGCTTACCATATGGTTGCTGGCCGCGGTGTAGAGGAGAAGGGGTTCTCCCCATTTGGCAGTGACAAGGATCAGGGCTAACGTCAGAGACATTTTGAGGCTCTCCAGGGCCTGCTGAGCTTCTTCAGTCTAGATGAAAGTGTCTGTCTTTTTGAGGAGCTTGTAAAGTGGCATCCCCCGTTCGCCGAGCCGAGAGATGAATTGACTTAGAGCAGCCAGGTAGCCAGTGAGCCTTTGTATGCCCTTGACGTTGCGTATGGGACCCATGTTAGAGATGTCCGTGATTTTTTCAGGGTTGGCCTCGATGCCACGCTCGGACATAATGTATCCTAGCAGCTTCCCCTTCGGAACCCCAAAATACATTTTTCAGGATTCAGCCTGATGTTGAATCTTTGGAGGTTCATGAATGTTGCGGCCAAGTTTATGATCAGGTCGTAAGCTTGAGTTGTTTTGACCAATATGTTATCAACATAGACAGCGATCGTTGGTCTTGGCCGCTCGGCTTGATCAGGCTGATCAAGCAGGTTGATTTGGTCGGTGAAGCATTGCTGCATGCACCTTTGGTAGGCGGTGCTAGCGTTCTTCAAGCCAAATGGCATGGTTACGTAGCAGTATGAACCATACGGGGTGATGAACAAGGTTGCGAGCTAATTAGACTCTTTCATCGTGATTTGGTGATAGCCCGAGTAGGCATCCAGAAAGGAGAGGATCTCGCAACCCGAGGTGGAGTCAACTATCTAGTCTATGCACGGTAAAGGGAAGTGATCCTTTAGGCACGCTTTGTTGAGGCTAGTATACTCAACGCACATTCTCCATTTCCTAGTCTTCTTTTTAACAAGAACGGGATTGGCAAGCCAGTCAGAGTCGAATACCTCTCTGATAAATCTGGTCGCTAGGAGTTTGGTGATCTCTTCGCCTATGGCCCTGCGCCTTTCATCGTTGAAACGGAGCAGGCGTTGCTTGGCAGGCTTCGAGCCTAGGATAAGGCATAGTGCATGCTTGGTGACCTCCCGTGGTATGCCTGGCATGTCAGAGGGCTGCCATGCGAAGGCATCGCGATTGGTACGCAGGAAGTCGACAAGCTCGCATTCCTATTTGACCGGGAGCTGGGTCCCGATCCACACCATCTTGGTCTGGTCGATTGGGTCGACCCCCACCACCTTGGTTTCCTTGAGCGGATGGAAGGCCATTGAGGAGGTTGGTTTGTTGTAGTCTAGGACTACCAGGATCGATGATTCCTCGAGCCACGGAGCTCGGTCGAGTTGACGACCGTAGTGGCGAGCTCGTAGTGCTCGTGCTCGCACGTGAAGGCGTGCGAGAAGACACTGCTCACGGTGATGATGCCATTCCATCCTAGCATCTTCATCTTAAGGTAGGTGTAGTTGGGGATTGCCATGAATTTGGCGTAGCATGGCTGCCCCAAGATGGCGTGATAGGACCCTAGAAAGTCCACCACTTCAAAGGTGAGGACCTCCGAGCGAAAGTTGGTTTAGTTGCCGAACATGACGGCAGGTAGATCTACCCAAGTGGGTATGCCTGTACTCCCAGGATCACCCCATGGAAGAGAGAGCCCACCAGGCGAAGCTCCGGTCGGGGGATGCACATGGCATCGAGGGTGTTGACATAGAGGATGTTGAGGCCGCTGCCTCCGTCCATTAGCACCCTGGTGAGGCGCTTCTTGCGGACAATAGGATCGACGATGAGCGGGTAGCGTCCTGGTCTTATGACATGGGAGGGGTGGTCTTTCTGATCGAAGGTGATCGGAGATTCCGACTAGCAGAGGAAGGAGGAGACGACTGTCTTGGTGGTGCATGCCTCCCTATAACATACCTTCTGCTGGCACTTGGACCAAATGACATCAGATCCATCGAAGATCATGATGCATTCGTCAGTGTCAGGGAAACCATCTCTGTCCTTGCTTGCCACGCCTCCTTTCTTAGCTGTCGTCTCTTTGTTGTCCCCTTCTTTTGGCCCACTGACCTATCGTAGGAAACATTTGAGGAGCTCGCAATCCTTGTAGAGGTGTTTGACGGGGTAGGTGTGGTTGGTGCATGAGCTATCCATGAGTTTGTTGAAGTGGTCAGGCAGGCCCTATTGGGGCTACTTGCCCATGCGGTTAGTTGCGGCGACCAACGCGATGTTGTCCGGTCGGCGCTGGTCCTTTTTGTTCTTCTTGCCCCTCTGTGTGGAGGGGCCCTCGTCTTGGTCCGAGCGCTTGGCCTTGCCTTTGTCCTAACCCCTGCTGAAGACTGCTCTGATCGCTTCCTCGCTAGAGACAAGGTTAGTGGCGACGTCGAGCAGGTCATGGGTGGTACAGGGCCTCAGGCATCGAAGCTTGTGGATCAGGGACTCGCAGGTCGTCCCAAAGAGGAATGCGCTGATGACGTCCACGTCGATGACATCAGGGAGGGAGTTGCATCGTTGGGAGAACCTACAGATGTAGTCCCACAGGGACTCGCTGGGCTCCTGCTGGCAACTCTTAAGGTCCCAGGAGTTTCTAGGGCGGACATACGTCGCCTGGAAATTCCTGATGAAGACCCTCTTGAGGTCCGCCCAATCGCGGATGCTGTCATGCGGGAGGAATTCAAGCCATGTCCGGACATGTTCCCCCACGCAGATGGGAAGATACTTAATGATGAAAAAGTCATTATCCACCCCTCCGGCTCGGCAGGCGAGCCAGAAATCTTCGAGCCAAATATCGGGGTTTGTCTCCCCGGTATACTTGGTGATGTTGGTGGGCGGTCGAAAGCATTGTGGGAACAGCGCTGTCCGGATACGCCAGTCAAAGGCTCATGGACTAGGGCCCTCAGGGCTGGGACTCCGGTCGTCCGGCCGGCGACTGTGTCTGTGGTGCGTTTCACCGCTCCCCTCGATGGTTCGACCAGGATCCGTGTCACCTGCTCTCACCGCCACCCGGTGGACGTCATCATCATGTTGGGCGTGATGTCAGTTGCTAACGATGCTGCGAGCGTCCTAGTGTGGACCGGGCCGCTCGTGTACCGGCGACCGGCATGAAGCAGGTGCTAGGTCGGACCGAGGCACGGCTGTTGCCTCCCGAGCCGCACCTAGCGGCTGTAGCAGTGAGCGGACGGAGCGATCCGTCTGGTGCGTCCCCGCTCCCCTGGTGCGGAGAGAGGGCGTGTGTTGGAGTCGTGATGCAGAGCTTTCTGCTTGTTGAATGACGGTGGCTTCTACTAGAACCCGAAGGTTCTGGTAGACTGCCCGCTCCTAGGGGTCGACGGGCTCGGGAACACCGCGTAGAACAATTGCTATAACAGCGATGTTCTAGCTAGTCTGAGCAAACTATGAGAGATCGTTCCCCTCGTTCATGATGTCATGTTGGACTTGGTGGGCACGCCCTCGGGCGCCGCCCGCCAGGTCATGCGCATGGGGCGCAACGTGCTGCACCGAGCTTGCCGGCGCAGGCGGCGGCTGGTTATGCCACCGTTGTCGTAGTTCCTCAGCATGCCCTTGCACAAACATGAGGGCCCCCGCATGCGGGTTCGGAGGGGTGTGAGTTTGTGCGGACTCCACAATGACCGGTGGCTGTCCCGTAGCGTTCGCCATAGCGCACTCTCGGGACGGACGGTGGCTAGGTGCCACGTCGCCAATGCTGGAGGCGTCGCTCTCACCCTCATCATCTAGTAGTTTGTGGAAAGTGGTAGGAGCATAGCTCACCATTCCCACAAATTCGGATGTGAGGGGGGATGGCGGCAACGTCCCTCGGAGCCCCCGAGCGCACGCGTCCGCGGGGGACACGAGGCCGTAGGGGAACCGATCGTATGGTGTTCGTGGTGCGGTAAATACGGTCCCTCTAGATAATCAATGGGAGATAGTAAATAGAGAGTAAATAACAGTATGCATATTACTCACAACGGGGTTTGAGCAGAGAGTTTGCTCGAAATGAAGCAGGGATGCCGCGTCGTTGAAGTCGTGCGTCCTGGAGTCGATGGAGGGCGCCCCTCCGATGGGTGTCGAAACGAGTGCCTCCTCGCGGAGGTGTAGTACGCCGAGCTGGTCGGCGATGAAGTCTAGGCTTCTAAGGAGGAAGGCCTGGGATGGCTCGAAGATGGGTGGAACCCACATCCCAACAGGTGGGAGCGTGGGAAACTCCAATGAGCCGAAGCGAATCGTATCACCAGAACCCGCCATGGCGAAGGTGGCGAAAAAGTGGGCCATCCGGTGACCAAAAAGCGTTGAACGTACAGCGTCTTCTCCACGGACGGTGCCAACTGTCGATGCAGAAAGTGACCAACAAGTAAATATTTGTAGTGTTACCATACGTTGTGATCGGAGGTGGCCTAGCACTCAATGACATAAGGTTTATACAGGTTTAGGCAGCGTGCCCTACGTCCAGTTTGAGTCGATCGGTGACTTTATTCCAGAGCCTAGGTGCTCAAAGTTTGAAGTGGGGTTACAATCGAGAAGGAGAAAAATGGGGGTACAAGAGGTCCGGTCGGCTCCGCTTGGAAGGGCCGAGAGCGACAGGAGCTCCAGTATTAGCTAAGTGTTCGAGCATGTGCTTGAGGTCCGAACCTGGCAGTTCTGTGGTTGTGAGCTAGTGAACTTGATCAATCCGATGAATCTGGAGGCACTTGGATCGACCTGGATTAACTTGAATGTTGGGAGAGAGCGCATCCCCTTTTATAGATGAAGGGGATGGCTTCACAAATGAGAGGGAGAGAGTACGTATGCTTCTAAGTCTTGTTGCCCACGCCGGCGAGTATAGGATGATGGTAGACGTCCACAACACTGTTGGATGTCGGATGCACGTGGGAGGTTACGTCGTCTTATTCGGACACGGCAGACGTCGGTGCCTACCACACTGTTGATACCTGAGGTAGGCAAGGGGGTTTTACCATGTTCGTCTGGTATGGCAAAAGTCGGCGCCCACAACACTGTCGATGCCTAGAGGCATGTGGGGGGCCTTACTGTATGGGAGTTAATGGCGCCCACAATACTGTAGAGGAAAATATCGGTGCCTACAATACTGTTCGTGTCAGGGAGGTTGCAGAATACTGTTTCTGCAGGTGTACAGGGTACGGTCCCTAGTATCATGGTTTGACTTGTACTCTCTGCCTTGCTTTCTCCTTTCGTTTTCTGGTCCTTTCCGAGTAGGCGTCCCCGGTCGGTTGGTCCCAGTCGGTTCTGATCGCGCCAGTCGGAGACAAGCAGTGAGCAGGGTTTTTGCGTACTCCGGTCGGAGACGTGGGGTCGGAGTTAGAAGTAGTGTTTTTGGCCAGGCCTTCCGGTCGGAGAGGCCGTCCGGAGTCGGGCTGGAGACCGAGTGAGCCTTTCGGTCGGAGAGGTGGGCCGGAGTCGGAAAACGAGCGTCGCTCCTCCTCGGCCAGACCTTCGGTCGGTGATTGGATCGTTCTTCTGGCCTATTGTTCAGATACTTGGGCCGGCCCATGAGTCGCGCGCTGTCTGCTTGGGCCGAGCCTTTGTTTGGGAAGTCCGACGATTCCAATCCAAATGAATGAAAAATATGAAACTAATAAAAGTTTTCTTGTTTAAAAATGTTATATACTCTATTTAGAGTTATTTAAATTTTCTCTATTTTAATAAATAATGAACAAGACTATGAGTAATAAGTTTTTTTTAGAAAAATGGCATTAGTTTATATTTTCTAATTAATTTTTTTGGATATTAATCTGGATTTTCATTTTGAAACAAGTAAGACGACCAAAATTTATCTGCTTTCGACAATTGTTGGGCATGTATTACCAGATTTTATAATTTAAGGTTGAAATACAAACCACCATGCAAGTTAAAGGTTGAAAAGTATACTATACCTAAAAATAAAAGTAATATAATACTAGTAGTATATGTTTTTTTGAGAGAGGAAATGTCTAAAAAAAACTTGGTACCTAAGAAATAATATTTACAAACGCCATTGAACATCTCTAACAACCAAACATGCCTACCAACAACTTCATATATATATATGGAAGATCTAGTTAGGCGATGTGTGTCGATGTTGGCCCTTCTTTCTTCATGCATAAATTCAACCTTCTCACTAAGTGGAATAGTATTTGTAGGGGCGGTTCTATGGATTTATAGGGGTGGTTCGCCGGTTTGCCCAGTCGTCACTACCCAAGCGTCTCTACAAATCATGCATTTGTAGGAGCGGTTCCCAGACCGTTTCTACAAATCGATTTGTATAGGCGGTTGGTGTTATCAGCCGCCCCTACAAATCGATTTGTAGGGGCGGCTATATATTGAGCCGCCTCTACAAATCAATTTCCAGAAATCACGAAAAAGGGGAAAAATAGCAATTTTTTTTAATCCGAGGAGGTCTCCACCCGGTAGCCACACACCCACGCTATGGTTGCAGCGTTTTTTCATGAATTTTGCACACTTTACGTCGAACGGGATTCGAACCCGCAACCTCTCTCTCGCGCACAAACTTCTCTACCACTGCACCTCACGATCATTTGTGTCTACAATCCATTTTGGTTTCCCACATATTATACAAAACTGAGCATAAATTAATTATTTGATGCCCTAAACTAATTCGAATGAAAAAGTTGCTAACTACGATATTTTATAACTTTTCGAGATCTACAACTTTTATTTTGGTAGTTTCTTCATCCGAGATCACTTATAAAATTTGAATTTCAAATTTGAGAAATTCGAACGTAGTTTTCCATGACAAGATGGTTTCAAATGAGAAAGTTATCAACTATAAAGTTTCATAGCTTTTCAAGATCTACAACTTTTATTTTTACAGTTTGTTCATCCGACGTCGTTTAAAAAAATTAAAATTTCAAATTTTTAGAAATTCAAACGTAGTTTTCCTTGATAAGGTGATTTCAAATCAAAAAGTTGTCAACTATAAAGTTTCATAACTTTTCGAGATCTACAACTTTTATTTTGGTTGTTTCTCCATCCGAGGTCGTTTATAAAATTTGAATTTTAGTGCTTAATTTTTAATACTCGGTGTCTATTTGTAGGGGTTGTTCAATATTGAGCCGCCCCTACAAATCTGATTTGTTGGGACGGCTGGATATAGAGCCGCCCCTACAAATCGGGCCATTTGTAGGGGCGGCTGATAACACCGACCGCCCCTATAAATCTATTTGTAAGGGCGGCTCATTTAGCAACCATTTGTAGGGATGACTCAATATAGAGCCGTCTCTACAAAGAAAGGAAGACGTTGCCACAAATCGTTTTTTAGTAGTGTCTGGAACTCGGTATACCGTGCTTTGATCTCTTGAACTATATGGTCGTGAGCAGTGGCGGAGGCCGAAGTTTTTCGGAGCCCGAGCGATCTTCATTGTGTAAAAATATTTACCTAGCAAATTATAATATTTTTCTTTGATACGTAGGAATTTTTCTTTTGAAGTTTACTGAGATCCATCGCTTGCCCCCCGGATACTGCTTGTAACATTGGCGCAATCACTTGCAATCCTGATCTGACGAAACATCAGATCACTTGTTAATGACAGTCCTTCTGTGCATGCAAGTGCCACCATTATCTCTGGATATGTAAGCCTTGTTTAGTTCTAAAAAGGTTTTCTCAAAAAGTGTTATAGTAGCCATCACATTAAATCTTGCGATATGTGTATGGAGCATTAAATGTAGACGAAAAAAACTAATTGTACAGTTTGATTGGAAATCGCGAGACGAACGTTTTGAGCTTAATTAGTCCATGATCGAATACTAATTGTCAAATAAAAACGAAAGTGCTACAGTAGCCAAATTCTTAAATTTCACCTAGCCTAAGATTGTAACTCCGTCCAAGAGTATAGCTGAAACACCAAGAAAATTGCCTGTCCCATCTCGAGAAACGGCTGCAATTGATCATGCTTGAGTTCTTGGATGTTGCTGCAGCTAGGTTCGTCGAATCTGCGGCCCATTCGGTCTCGGTGTTTATGCACAGTAGGGCCGGCTAGCACGAGAGCTCTGAAAACGAGGCCATTGCCCCAACCCCCAACCCAATCGCCCCTGCCGTTTTCCTGCACATGCGGAGGGAATGGCTCGCGCGATCATATGAATCCATGACGGGGGCACAGGAATTATCTGTGTACGGAGCGTGCACCCGTGTGGCTGACACCTGCCATGGCATCATCAGTCTCTTTCCGTCGTCATGAAACCCCTGTGACACCTGTGGGTAGGTGACTTGTGAAGCCGCGCCATAATGCTCGAGGAAATGGCCTGGAAAAGGACGGTTCGCGGGTTCATTCAGAGGCCTGCCAATCATTGGCTTGTAGTGCAGATTTGTTGCCATGGAAATTGGAGCATACTTACTGTACTCAGCTTGCATGTTCCATCCTGCATGGCAACAGTTTGCCTCTAAGCTACACCACTGCACCAGGATTGCAGTGTGGAACAAGGGGTTCGATCGGAAGGCACAAGGGGTCTAGTAGCTTAGTAGTAGTTCCCTCATCCGTTCGCCGTCCATGACCGTGGCTTTTAGAATAAGGTGATTGTAGTGACTTTTAGAGAAGATGGCAGAAGCATCGCGTGGCTGAGCTCTGCCCTCTGCTGCAGTTCTGGACAGCTGCAATGGGTGCTTGATTGGTTTGAGGACAATGCTCCGGTGCACAGTGTGTGGAAGAAGTGTGGAGTGGGCAGTACTAGCTAGTACTAGTAGCATGGATCGGAGAGGTAGTAGCTGGCCCCGGTGACTATTGAGTTAAGCTGCTGGGGTCATCTTATGTGGAGCCAGTTATTTCGAGCAAATAATTGTTTCCATAGCATGCATTTTCAGATGAAGGAAAAAGATCTCAGTGCACTGACTTATTACTGGACCATGCCTGTAAAGGTAAATATGCTACAAGGCACAGTCATGACACGCATGGTGCTCACACATACAGCATGCACAACTTGTTCTTACTCGCAGGAAAGCTAGCTCGTCTACTTTCATCTGCCACGTCTCGCTTATTCCCCCCAAGCACTACTCTTCTCTAGTCAGTCTCAAGTCTCAGCCCTTGTTTAGTTCCAGGAATTTGGATTTTGGGGCTACTGTAGCACGTTCGTTTTTATTTGGCAAATAGTGTTCAAACATGGACTAATTAGGCTTAAAACGTTCGTCTCGCAATTTCCCACCAAACTGTGTAATTAGTTTTTCTTTTCGTCTACATTTAATGCTCCATACACGGGCCGCAAACATTCGATGTGACAGATAGTGTAGCAACTTTTTGGAAGTTGGGTGGAACTAAACAAGTGCTCAGTGTAGCCACCACTCACACCGTACCGGATGCATACATCATGCATGAGCCAATGAGTGTGCACCTGATATATGAATACAATATGATATTGGCAGCCCAGCAACAGCAGTGCGCAGCACAGGGCCAGGGTCCCCTCCACCCCTCTGGATCAAGGAGGAAGGGCCGTATTATTGGTACTTGTCGTGAGCTGAGCTAGCACCGACTATTGGCAACAAGCTCCAGAAGCCGCGGATGGGATGGACGATGATTGGTCCCCGGGCCGGTCGAGACTGGACAGATCAACGTTGTTGGCTGTTGGGACGTACGTACGTACGTACGTGACGCTCGCGCAGGTCGATCCAGACGGTCCATCGGTCGATCGCGCCGCGTGGTGTGGTGCTGTACAGCGGTGCAGGACCGAGTCATCGACGGCGGAAGTGAGAGTGAAGTTGAGTGACGGACGCCGCGCGCGCGCGACGGCGACCTGACGAGACGCGAAGCGATAAGGGTGCGGGACGCGCGGTGCCGTCGGGTCTCGTCGCCGCCGGAAAATGTTGACGAACTGGAGCGGGAAGCCCCCGGACAGCGATGGAACTCATGGATGGACCCGCCTCCCGCGACCTCGACCTCGATCCGCGACGGGACAGCGCCGTGCTGGTGCCGTGCATCGCGCACGTCCTTTGCTGTGTTGGATCGATGGAACTCGGAGGCGGCGCAGCGCCTCTTGGGCCCTGTCAAGGCCGCGAGGCGTGCAGGCCGCTCCGCCTGCTTCGACAACCTCGCGTTCGCGTCTGTAGGTTGGCCTGGCAGCGTGCTCGGCCAGATTCGTTCGACCGTTCCGCCCGCACCGCGAGTCTCTTTCCTTCGGGCCAAGCCCTCCTCCATGCTGCGCCTCCCGCGTGGGCTGTAATGGAAAGCCCTGACGTTGGGCTGCGCTCTTGCGTTCGCAGTGGCCCGCGGTGGAGCGAGCCGCGCCTGCGGTTTCTTTCGTGCTACCAGCACCAAACTACCACGATTTTTAATGGGCCGCGCCGATGACGGGCTAGACTATCCACCGCAGAATTGTCTCCGGCTCTCCGCACGCCGCGCTCCCGTCAGTCAGGCACTCAGGCCGGCACGGAACCGGTGGTCTTTCCGCGCGTGTTCGGTCCAGAAACGGGGATGTTGACCAGCGAATCAGCGATCCCTGTCACCCTGTGTGCCGTGTGCCCGTGTGCGTGCAGCCGTGCAGTGCAGGACTCTGTACTTTGTAGCTGCAGGGCCGGGCAGGCTCCTCCTTTTCCATCTCGCCCGGGGCACACAGACACAAGCAGCCAAGTCTCCCGTCCCTGCGGGACAGGGACACAGACAGTCCGTAAACCAATCATGCACCGCGCTCTCGCCAGCTCGAGATTCTTCAGGTCCGACGTCTGCCGTCTGGCCAATCATGATTCCATAAGTCACGCGTGTGTCTGTTACGAACCGAGGTAACGATACAGGGGAAGGTAGAGTCGAGGATCGGATTATAGGCAGGGAAAGCAGAGCACAGGGTTGGGATCAGATGAGTGCTTGCAGGAGAAGGCAAGAGTTGTTACAATAATTGTCATGGATGCCTCTCTCTCATATATGTAGATTACTCGGAGCCCGTGAGTCACGCCGCGATGTTGAGCCGGTTGATCACGCCGCGACCCAGTCCTTGCCCGACACGCGCTTGCTCTGCGTTCTCGCCCTGGTGGACCTCCTTGTTGGCTGCGGCCCAAGCCCAGGCATAACTCGTTCGTCTTCAGTTGTCGGACGCTGAACAGTAGGCGCCGTTACATCCCCTCCGCCTTGCGCGCCAGGCCGGCTCCAGACGGTGGCGCGAGGGAATTGCTGCTTCAGAAACTCCAAATCTTTCCAAGTAGACAGGGACGAAGACAGATTAGACCATTTGATCAACCCTTGAGTGAGAGATCGCGTACCCTTGAAGATTGTTCGTGTCTGCAGAATCTTTTCCGGCACGCTCCAGAGTACAGCCTCAGACGGGGGATAAGCTGTAACAGAGTGGTGAGCACCCACCGATTTCTTCAACTGAGAAACATGAAAAACAGGACGCACAGACGAAGAAGCCGGGAGTTCCAACCGTTAAGCGACTGTTCCCACACGAGCCAGAACACAATAGGGTCCAAAGAATTTGAATGACAGCTTCTGATTAGTGCGCTGTGCCAAGGATGACTGAATGTATGGCTGGATTTTGACAAAAACCAAATCACCAACTTGAAACTGGCGTTCAGAACTGTGTTCATCTGCTTACCGCTTTATGCGCTGCGTAGCGCGATTGAGATGTTGACGGATGACTTCTGTCATAAGAGCTGTCAGATAACTAGGATGCCAAGTCAGTGATTGGAGTATCAGGATCAATTGTGATGCCAAACTGCTGAGGAGAATAGCCATAAAGGACCTCAAAGGGCGAACGCCCCAGCGCTGAATGCCAATTGGTATTATACCAAAGCTCTGCTTGATCCAGGTACTGACGCCACTACCGGGGACAGGCATGAGCAAAGCAGCGAAGGAATGTCTCGACGCACTGATTAACTTGCTCTGTTTGGCCATCAGATTGCGGATGATATGCCATACTCATCCTGAGCTCAACACCAGCTATCTTGAAAAGCTCCCGCCAAAAGTGGCTAGTGAAGATCTTATCCCGGTCCGAGACAATAGCTTGTGGCAGGCCATAAAGTTTATAGACATGAGACATGAATACCTGGGCAACCGATGCAGCACTGAAGGGGTGTTTGAGGGGTAGGAAGTGGGAATACTTAGAAAAGAGGTCGACCACCACCAAGATGCAATTGAACCCACTGGAAGTCGGCAATCCTTCGATGAAATCCATAGAGACCACTGCCCAAGCACGGTCAGGTACCGGCAACGGCTGAAGGAGGCCAGGCAACTTGGATCGATCGGGCTTCGCTTGCTGACAGACAACACAGGCAGAAACAAATGATTGTACTACTATTTTCATTCCATGCCAGGCGAATATCTGCTTCAGACGTCGGTAGGTGACTGCAATCCCAGAATGACCACCGATGGTAGAGGCATGGACTGTAGTGATGAGTTTGTTTTGCAATGCAGGATCCTGCCCCACCCAGACATGGTGCTTGTAACGCAGCAGATCGTCACGCAGAGTATAGTGAGGGACTGCCGAAGGCTGAGAAGAGAGCTTTGTGATCAATTCCTGTGAGTGTACATCCTGAGCATAGGAAGCAATGACTTCATCTAACCATTGCGGCTGACAGACAGACACAACTGTGACTTGTGCATTCAGGCAGCGAGACAAAGCATCGGCGGCACCATTATCTGATCCCTTACGATATACTATTTTGTACTAGAGGCCAACCAGTTTGGCAAACACCTTCTGCTGCCACGAGGTGTGAAAGTCGTTGCTCAGTGAGTTGCACCAAACTGCGGTGATCCGTGATGATTTGGAATTCAGCATGTTGCAGATAGTTACGCCATTGTTCGAGAGCCAACATAATTGCCATATATTCTTTTTCGTAAGTAGATAACCCCATTGAGCGCAGACCCAGAGCCTTGCTGAGAAATGCCAAAGGATGGCCGTCTTGCATCAACACAGCTCCAATGCCTGTACCACTAGCATCTGTCTCCACTGAAAACGGTTTGCTGAAATCAGGAAGAGCGAGAACTGGGGCCGTAGTGAGTGCCTGCTTCAAAGCCTGAAACGCCTGCTCCTGAACATCTGTCCAGACATATATAGCCCCCTTGCGAAGCAACTCAGTCAATGGCCTAGATATGATGCCAAAGTTCTTGACAAAACGCCTGTAATACCAGGCCAACCCAAGAAAGCTCTGAAGCTCTGTAGCTGATTGTGGAGACGGCCACTGTACAACAGCCTGTATTTTCACCGGATCCGTGGCAACGCCTGCTTCAGAGATCACATGCCCGAGATAACGGAGCTGTCGCTGCGAAAGACACATTTAGACATTTTAACTTGCCAACTATCCTTTTGCAACAGCTGTAGCACAAGACGAATATGCTCCAAATGCTCTTCATATGTTCGACTGAAAATGAGTATGTCGTCGAAAAAGACCAAGACACACTTGTGCAGTAGGGGCCGAAGGGTTGTATTCATGGCTCTGAGAAATGTTGCTGGTGCACCAGTAAGCCCAAACGCCATTACTCTGAATTCATACTGGCCTGAATGGGTTTGAAAGGCGGTCTTGAACTCCTCGCCTGATTGCAGACGAATTTGGTGATAACCGGCAGTAAGATCAAGACATGAGAACCAGGAGGCATTAGTTAGTTCATCTAACAGTTCTTCAATAACAGGAACTAGGTATTTGACCTTGGCAGTAATAGCATTAAGGTGCCGAAAGTCCACATAGAAACAAAAGGTGTCATCCTTCTTCTTGACAAGCAAAACTGACGAAGAAAATGGACTTGAACTGTGTTGGATGATACCTGATTGCAACATTTCTGCAATTTGCCGCTCTATCTCGTCTTTGATTGCTGGAGGATAACGATAAGGCCGAACTGAGAATGGACCAGCTCCAGGCAGTAAAGGAATTGCATGATCACAATCTCTGGCTGGGGGATACCCAGTGGGTGAGCAAACACCGACTAAAATTCTGTTAACAGAGCAGAAACCTCAGGCGGCAATGGACCCTGACGGTCTACAGTGTCATCCGGCAAAATGGCTGATACTTGCACAACAGAGCCTGCCGGCAGGGCTGTCAACGATCCTTGTAACAAATGCTGACCCTAACCCTGTGATATGAGTAGCCACTTATGTTGCCAATCTATCTGCATAGGACTATAAGAAGCAAACCAATCCATGCCCACAATCAATTCATATGATGACAGCGGTAGCACCTTAGCCACTAAAACAAATTCACAGTCCTGAACTGACCAAGTGAGCTTCTAGAACTCTTTGGAACAAAGTAATTGGGAACCGTCTGCTACTGTGACCTTGAGAGTAGCAGCCAGTGATTCACTGATAAAGGTGTGACTACTGCCTGAATCAATCAGAATCCGAGTAGGATGACCCTGAATCACCCCCCATGAACTGAATAGAGTTAACTGACAATGGCCCCCCAGATGCTGCCATAGAAATAGCCAGGCACAATTGAGCGTCATCGGTGCTTTCTTCATGACAGGCATCATCACAGTTCTCCTGACAATCTTCAGCAAAGCAAACTACCCACAGTTCCTGCAAAGCGTGCAGCTGTATAGCTTCAGGACATCGATGTCACGTGACCATTTCTCACCACACCAGACGCAGAGCCCACGCGCGCGCCGGTAGTCACGCAGGGTGGAGAGCTTGTCGTCCACGCCGCGCCCACGCCGTTCAGGCCCCGGGTTCGGGTTCATAGGCCTGTCTGGCCGCTCCTGCCGCGGTTGAAGGTGCGGCAGCGGCATCGGTCCACGCACCGGAGCCTTGGCGAAGGTGAATGGCTCAGGTCGTCGTAGTTCCTTCTTACGAGTCAGATCCACCAATTCCTCCTGCAACGGAGCAAGTACACAGGCAGTATCCAGATTGTTGGGATGCTGCATATGCATAGCAGCACGAATGCCGGCACGCAGGCCATCAACAAAACGCATGGCATAGTAAATTGGATCAGTGTTACGCCCATAAGCTACTAGCTGATCTACCAATCCTATGAACTTGTCAATATACTCCTGAACAGACCTTGATTGGTGGATATGAAACAAATGGCGAATAAGAAGCTCGTGCTGATCCTTGCCAAAGCGGTTCATAACTAGCTGGCAAAATTGCTCCCAACTACCCGCGCTGACCTGATCCTCAACGGACTGCAGCCAGCAAGCGACGGCCCCTGACAGATGCATGGTGGATACCTTGATCCAACGACGGTGGGGCACAAAATACATCTCAAAGTAATCTAAGCATCGCTCGAGCCACAGCTTAGGATTAGAACCATCAAATGGAGGGAAATTGATTTTAGGCAGATGATGATTTCCCCCACCCTCATCCTCATAGCAGTGGTGATCATGGGAACCTTCCACCCCACCCGAACCACCCTGAGTGCCCGCCAGAATAGCAGAACTGGAGAACGATCGATGCAATTTAGGCTTGGGGTCGGGATTGGGCGGGATGAACGTACCCTTGACCGGGGATCGAGTTGCGAACTTTAATCCCTGGTGGCTTGATTCCTCGTGGTGCCCTAACGGGCTGAATTTGGTCCAGCCGGCGGGAACCAACGCCGTGGACACCTTGGGCGGCGGAAGGACGCCGGTCGGCATGGCCGGGGCGGCGTCGAGGACGGATCGGCTCACGGACTTGCGCAGCGCGGTCATCTCCTCGCGCAGCGCTTCGACCTTCTCGTCCGTCTTCCGTATCGCGCCCACCTTGGAGCGCAGCTCCTCCACGGTCGCGTCCATCTTCGGCTTCCATGTGTCGAACACCTTGGCGGCGTCCTCCAGAGAACCAACGCGCGCGCCAATGGAGGTCTCCACCGCGACGATGCGGTTGGTGAGATTCATCTGAACGGACTTGAGCTCGTCGAGGATGAGCTTGGTGTTGGGATCCATGGCGCCTAGCTGGTTGCGGAAGCGGGTGAAGTGTTCGTGATCGATTTGGTGAGGCTCCAGGGTGGAATCGGACTCCGACGATCGTTCCTTCACCGATCAGATCAACCTCGCCGCGGACCTACGGGTTCACAAGCTCGTTGCCGAGGCGGCGAGCGGCGATCAACTAGCCTCGGGGATTACGATCCCAGATCAAAGTGAAGGAACAGCGAGATGGGCCAAGGAATCGCGAGCTCCGAATACCAATTTGTTAGGAACCGAGGTAACGATACAGAGTTTGGGGAAGGTAGAGTTGGGGATCGGAATATAGGCAGGAAAAGCAGAGCATAAGGTTGGGATCAGATGAGTGCTTGCAGGAGAAGGCAAGAGTTGTTACAATAATTGTCATGGATGCCTCTCTCACACCTATTACATATACTCCCTCCGTATAGCTTTTAGATGTCGTCCTGCGCAAATCCGTTAGTTGGGCAAAGGAAGTCGTCGCTGGCTTGCATACGTTGTTTTGGACTGCAATGCCCCTGCTGCTTCGTACGCCACACCGGCCGTTCAAGTGCTCATTTAATCACCGCGCGCATTTAATCACCGTTCAAATACTAGCAGCGCCATGCAAAATTGGGAACGCAGCAAAAAAAAAGCGCTCGTGAGAACTCAAACCTGAGACCTCCAGTCTCGGCTGCCTCGGGAGACGCTGCAACAACCAATCGAGGCAAATTCTTTCCGTGTCCACGATACACCCGCAACCCTATTTAATAAGGGCAAACAGGGAAAACTTCACCCTAATTAATCACTCTTTGGTATGCACAATCATGTACTAAATGACATCTAAAAGCTATACGGAGGGAGTATGTAGACTACTCGGAGCCCGTGGGTCACGCCACGATGTTGAGCCGGTTGGTCACGCCACAACCTAGTCCTTGCCCGGCACGCGCTTGCTCTGCATTCTCGGCCTGGTGGCCTTGTTGGCTGCGGCCCAGGCCCAGGCATAACTCCTTCGTCTTCAGTTGTCGGACGCTGAACAGTAGGTGCTGTAACAGTGTCCATGATCGACGACCCGATTCTGCGGTAGAAAATGCAAGGCCCCTTGCACTGTCGCCTTCGACGACCTGCCTTAAGGTTCTTGCACGGTTTTTTACATGAAGGATTGGATCGATGGTGCGATGAAAAGTTGAAAACACATGGATGATGTTGGTATGAAACTTTACCACGGTCCCGTTACAAGCTGAAACGTCCACAAACTAAGCGCGCCTTTGTTGCGTTGCTAGTATACCTCAAAGGACAAAGGCCATAGGGAAAGCAACCATACAGCCTCCGTTAGCACGGCAGCCGGTGTACTGCTTCGCCATTCAAACGAAAGTTGGTGTGGCAGCAACGAATAGACGGAAAGGGCAGAAAATCTTGGCGGAGAGAATCAGAGAAGAGGTTGGTTTCGTGCGTGCACCGTGGAATGAAAAGCTCAAAAGCGGTGGCCATATCATTGGAGGAAGTAGGATAAGGTTGTTGCCAAAGCAGAGACGGATAACATAAGATACGGTCACTGTCCAGTGATGTACGGAGCATCGGCGCCCATACAAACACCTCTGGCTCTTTTTATAATTTCTTCTTCAGATCAAGAGCTTGCCACCTAAAGAATGGGGCTGCATGGACTGAGGAATCCTGGCTGCCCGGCTGGGGTTTCAGAAATTCAGAGTTGGGGGAGAGCTATGGTCAGATGATTGGAGCTCGCGTCTCGCGTTTGCTGTGGCTCCCGATGGAGTGCAGTAACTCAGATCGACAGCTACCTGCACGCTCTATCTGATCATCTGTGAGGCAGCAGCAATGATCTCTTCTTGACTTCTTCTCATGGACCATCCGTCTCTGCGTCGTGGTAGGGTGCTGGCCACTTGAGCGCGAGCGTGCCGTTTCTTTCGACACCAAACGCGCCCGATTTGCCCCGTCCTGGTCCTGGCGTCCTGCCGGCTGCATGCCGCAGCCACTCTGCCACTGTATTCCAATAGCATCTTGACTGCGACAGCGGTGGTGCAACGTCTCCGTCCCATCCGCTCGGCGCTCGCATTGGGCACTGTTTCGTTGCCCCCCATTCGCCATTTGGCATGCTCAACGCCAGTGAAATGCTTCGTCAGGCATCAGCGATTGGTAGCAAGTTACTAGCAACTGCTTTTAGGTAAAGACTAAACTGCTAAAGAGTGATCGACAGCGCAATAGAAATGCATCGACTCCGCCTTTGGATCTTTTCCTTTCAGTTTGGTTTGGTACCTACTTCCTCTTCTTATTAATCAGCCATTAGCATTGCGCAATTGTGCTGTTAACAGGTCCATTTTCATTTCATTGGCACTGTGTGCCATCGCATGGGTCCTGTTCGAAACAAAAGCCCAAACCATAAATATAGGCCTGGGACTGGGAGTACAATGGTTAAGCCGAAAAAGAACCACAAAATTTAAGACAGCACTTCAATGGTTTCAGGGAGACGTGGAAATGAGAACCTGAGCACAAAAGGCATGCGGGCGCAGAACATGGAGGGTTAACCGCAAGCGAGTAAAAAACTCGATCAGAAATGGCCTCCCGTGGATAATGTTTAGGCCGTACAATGTTCGTTTCACTGAAATTTGGCTTATGCTGATGCCTATGCTGATTTATTGTGAGAGAAAAATACCGTTCGTTTGCTGAAAAGTCTGCAGAAGTAGTTCACGTGAACATGGCACAGAGATCTCAACTTTCTATCTCATATGTTGTCTGACAAAATTGGTAACTGCTATCTCATGCACCTATAATTTCATTTTCCATCGCACGATACTAGCAACTCCAAAAGACTCTTTATATCCTTCATATTTCATCGCACAAATAGAGATTTTGATGAAAAAAAATACTCTCCAACAACTTCATTAAATTAATCTTCAAATATAGACACCACTATTCTGGATTTCTGGCTAGTCAAAGGTATAACGCGAGAATGACTCTCTAGAGTTCGTATATACTTAAATTTTTAACATTACAATCGTTCTATTACGGGTCACTCTACTAGTTCATCGCAAATGTGCAGCATCACGAGTCATGGCTCCAGAGTCCAGAGTTTATAGGCAATAGGACTCTTGTATAAGAGAAGCGAAACCAGATATTCTGTGCCATAAAAGATTTGATTTTAGATCACTGCAGAAAACCAATCAATACCTTGCAGCTTACGGCGTCGATGAGGACCAACAGCTTCTGCAACTAGGACTCTGCAGCCTTTCTAGAGCTAATGGATATACAATATATTGGATTGCATTACCAAATCTGAATGTGTGCACCTGCAGCTTTAGACCTGCATTCTTAGGTTACCTTTTTTTTTTTGACAGAACCACCGTTTTAGGTAGGTGGGACGCACTGTTCAACGATAACCACACATGCAAAGCAAAGCTAGGGGAGCAAATGGGATCCTGGAGAAGAGGAATCCCTTTATCTGGCCAAGTCCCCTGACGCAGCCGTGCTCGCCGTGGCCGTTCCGAATGAGATCCTCTGTAGTTGGCCACATGACCTCTCTACGGTTGCTGAACATCTGGGCGTTCATTCATATCTAACCTGGGCTTCGGGCCAAACAACAGAGCCGCGTCCACTAAAAAAAACTGTACAAAAGAGCAGCTGTATTTTGGTTCTGGCGCGATTACTCGATACTTTGGCACCGGGACTACGTTTTGGCGCGAGAAAGGAAAGGTCGGACGCCGGGATCGGACTGCTGCTGTTGTGGTGCTCTCATCAGTAAGGAGGTGGACTTCTACACTCACGTCATCCCTTGCTGTGACGTGTTGTTCTAATTTGATTTTTTTTTTGTCCTCCCTCACTGGATTTTGCTGAAATTGATAGATTGAAGGAGATCTGATATGGAAGCTTGAAGGGAACATCAACTTGCTTGAATGAAAACAAAAATTGTATATTTAACATGGAAGAAAATAGGTGTGTAACGCCATGATTGTTCTTTTGTAGTCAAACTAATTTAGGGATAGATTATAGTTGTTCAGTTCGCCACCTAATATCATGTCATCTTTATTTGTTTTATTGTAGGGAGGGCTTGCTTCCTAATCTTTTACCTCAAGTTGGCATGGAGTTCAGTACTATAGATGTCGACAGAATATCGTCGGCAGTCCACCGAGGGGCACCCCGCGATGGTAGATTGATCGGTAGAGGAGCGTGTAATCAAGAACAAGAAGGCAACAGAGACACACGAGTTATACAGGTTCAGGCCGTCGGTACGACGTAATACCTTACTCCTGTGGTCTGTTGGTTTGCATTAGCTATCGTATGATTTGCCGTGAATTCATAGGGGGTCCCTGCCCGCCTTATATAGTCTAGGGGGCAAGGTTACAAGTCGGTTAGATCTGAGAGATAACCGGAAATTAATAACATATTACAAGAAACATGGGATCGTACATATCCTATCAGATCTCGTAACATCTTCAGGATATCCTCTTTGTGCCTTGCGGGGGTCGCCGAGCAGAATCGTGCCCCGCAAGTCTCCTTCTTGCAGGCTGGACCGCCCCTGGAGGCATAGCCCTTGTGACCTACCGTGGGTATCCGGGGTCGTACCCCCCACAATAGATGAGGCTGGATGTTTTGGATTAGCTATGGGGTCACAAAGGCTTTGAGGTGAGGAAAATGTACACAAACAAAAGAAAGTTAGATGGGAAGGTTAGTTCCTGTAGATTTGTTTGTGCAAATGAGGGTCAGAGAAAGCCAGATAAAAGAGATTATCTAACAAAGTGTCCAAGAGCTAAAACTAGGACCAACTGTCAAGTTCGTATGGGACTTATAATGGACAAGAATAAGGGAAATTATAAAGTGACCGATCTATTTTTGGAACACAATCATACCCTTCAGCTGTCACAAACCTCACACTTGATGGTGTCCCAAAGAAAAATTTCAGAGTTACAAGGTTTTGAAATTGAGACGACTGACGATGCTGGAATTGGGCCCAAAGCTGCTCATGAGTTGGCTTGCATCCAAGTTGGTGGTTCAGTTAATCTCAGTTATACACTTCAGGACCACAAGAACTATTTATGGGGCAAGCAGCAACGGGAGATGGTATATGGTCAAGTAGGAAGTATGCTTATGTATTTTCCGAAAAAATGTCGAGAACCCATCATTTCAAAAATGGGTTGAATGTTATATGAAGGATGTGTTCACCTTAGGGATAAGAAGTACACAACTCAGTGAGAGTCTGAATAGTGACCTGAAGCGACATTTCAAATCTAATTTTGATATAATCCGATTTCTTAAGCATTTTGAAAGGGTCATGGAATATAAAAGAAAGAAAGAACTGCAATATAAATTTGAATCAAGGAAAAAATTACCTAGAATCAAAATGAGGACACCTATGTGAATTCAAGCAAGCAAGTTGTATACACCACCTATTTTTGAAGCTTTTCAAGGTGAGTATGAGAGGTCAATGGTAGCTTGCACCACAACATTAGAATGCGCAAATGAATATCTTGTAATAATTGGGAGTCTTGATGAAAATTTTACCTTGGAGAAGGTGTACAAAGTTATTGGTGATCCTTTAAAGCAAACCAGTACATGTAGTGAAACGACCTGATTTTCACGAAGGGAAATCCACAGAGTCGAAATGTAATAAGACCGTTGTAGATCATATTACCCAAATTCCAGTCGAATATCGCATCCATACAACGTAATTTCAGAGTACAAATAGTGCGGAATTACATAAATTATTACATCGCCGCATTGGCGAAATCAAAAGTAGCATTCATTCAGAACAGCTTGAAGATAAGATCACCAAACTCGAGCGTAGGAACGAACCCCTCAACCATCAAACTCCTCTGAGCTATACTCCTCAGCAGAACCTATGTGCCAAAATTTATCAGTATGATTTGTACTGGCCACTCCCACTCTATGAGCATTGCTTTGTGGAAATTGGATGCAAGTTGGATATAATCAAAAGGAACCTATAAGGCTGGGGTTTCCTATGTTTTAGCATATCAAGTGTATAATAATAGTTGGTCAAGTTTTAATACTATTCCCATACACATTCCATCCCATTCCCGTCCAGAGCCAGATTTCGATCCTGGGATTGATATACCACCATCTCCACACCATCACCATACCATCGCTCAGTCGACATGCCAACTCCCTCTCGGCACTATCTCAAGGCCCGTAGCCCCTGGCTACGACCGACACTCTCTCACGGGGGAAGAAGAGAAGGACTCATCTCACTATCTAGTTTAAGCGAAACCCAGGAAAGGTCCATAGCCGACAAGTCGGCACATGTATCGATCGATCAACCATACATTCTACAGAGGTTTTACATAACCACAAGATCTGTCTTCTTCGCTGACCGTCGTCAGCTGGGCTGATTCTGGCCACTTGCTAGCCTAGGATAATGCTACTCTACCATTCAGCCCTGGTACACCCCAAGTTTAGTCTAGGGTGGCTGAAACTATGAGTCATGAGCCGAGTCTACAAGGTCTCTATGAAGTCTTGGAAGGGTGTGGGGGAATCCTCCGCGCCCCGTACCTCCTTCACTGTCCGCTATCAACCTAGCAGTAGTGGCAATATCCTACCAAGTAGTCCGGCCGTCCCGCACCATATAGGGCGAGTGGTACGTAAAGCTTCCTGGTGAATCTGAGTACTAGTAAGTCCTTAGGGATGATCAAGCCAGAATGTCTTCATCAGGGTTTCCATTTACCGTGCCACCATAGCACCTCCACCCTGGGCTCCTCCTATCATAGGTTCACACCTAGGGCCACCTCATATACCATTTACCCACCACAGGTATCCCTTTCTAGGGGTGCCTAGGTAGCACCCCATGGCAAGACTTGCCCCAGGCTCATCGTATACTTCAACTTAGTCGACACAACCCTCACCCTCCACACACCCAAGTCACACACGCAACACTTTCCCCATAGTCCAGATAACACTAGTTTCCACCATGCATTAATGTAGTATAAGCGTAGTAGAAGTATAAGCAATGAAATATAGCAGTAAGCGTGTGTCTAGCCTAATAGCAGGGTATGCAGGGGTAAGGTTGTGTCAAGGTAAAGGCCATCAAGTGAGCATACTACCATGCAAGTCCTATCATAGTATGATTATAACAGTAAAGTAAAGCAATAGCAGTCCTATATTAGCCATGCGTTATAGGTGCTACGAGATTGGGTGGGATGTGGCACCTTCAGTGTAGTTGTCTCCGTACTCCTCACGATACTCACGATCCTCGTCCGTCTGGTTCTCCTCCGAGTCTACATACGTTCGAATTATAGTCGCGTTAGCGACATCTATAGAATAGCACAAAGAAGCAATGAAAATTCGAAAGAGCCAAATGCACTCAAACATGGGTTCATTGCGTAAAGCTCGATTTTAGATGAATTTTGGTCCTAGTTTCGTATTTTTCTGAGGTCGTATGAATTAGTTATGAATTTCCGAAGTTTTAATCATTTCTGAAAATAGGAAAAGACTAAATTAATCCTGGGCTGACACGTGTCA
The DNA here is from genome assembly GCF_019320115.1 of Miscanthus floridulus. Taxonomy (NCBI): domain Eukaryota; kingdom Viridiplantae; phylum Streptophyta; class Magnoliopsida; order Poales; family Poaceae; genus Miscanthus; species Miscanthus floridulus. The sequence goes on along the minus strand of NC_089587.1, from coordinate 217,631,434 downwards.
CACTGTGACTGGTCCACGTGGCATGCTAACGCCAGTGTGACGTCAGCATGACGTCATCATCTTGGCTCTGAGCTGACAAGTGGGGGGTCCTGCTGACGTCATCTTGACGTCAGCATGACGTCATCAACGTCATCAGTTCCGACAGGTGGGGCCAGGGCTCTTAGGTCGCTGACATGTGGGTCCGGTCAAAGTCAACATCAAGTCAACAGGCGAGTCAATGGTCAATGGGTCATAGTCACTGACATGTGGGGCCAGAGCTGCTAACGTCAGCAGCTGACGTCACCGTGATGTCATCATGACGTCACCTCGGCTATGTTGTTACTGACAGGTGGGACCCGCGTGACGTTGTCATGACGTCAGCATGACGTCACTTACTGACAAGTGGGTCCAGAGTCTTTGTGTCGCTGACATGTGGGCCTAGTTAATTGGTCAACGTTGATCGGTCAACGGTCAACACAGGTCGGGTCCAAACTGGGCCGGTTGGGCCTGGATACGGGCTGGGCTTTGGCCCACCATGTGGCATGCTGTGGCGTTGCCACGTCGTAGCCAAGGGCCTCCACTGGGCTTCATCCATAGATCGACCCACACCGCGTGGCTCACGGTGGACTTGTGTTCACGGTCCATGGACCGTAGGCTGGGTCTTCGGTGGACCGAGTCTATCCTTCTTCCCTTTGGCCTGGTCCATGTGCACCGGGTGCAGGTGTGTGCGGCCGGTGAGGGGAATCTTCTGCTTCCTTCCCTGGTGTGCTCCCACCGGTGGTGTGCTCACCGGCGAGCTCCCACAGCGGCGCTGGCGTCCAATTGAGGTGGGGAAAAGCATCGCCAGGCCTCAGCGAGTACGGTGGTGGGGTCAAGGTGGTGGCCAGGACTTCCTAGGGCTTTGGCCATGGTGGTCGGCGGCTTGGCATGGCGGTGCTCGCCGGCAGGGCATCTAGGGGCAGTTTCGGGGGTCCTGGTGCCCCGTTTTTCTTCCAGACGGTTAGCGAGAAGCAGGATATAGCGTCGACGACGACCATAGGGCATGGCGGAGTCCGCACGTGGTGGTGGTGCATGGCGGAGCTCTGGCCGAGGTCCAGTGCTCGTGGCCAAGGCGCTGCGGCCGGCTAACGGTGGCTTGGTCTATGTGGCTATCCTCCAGGCGTCATGGCGGTGCTCTACGACTGCGTCCTAGTCTAGCGAGGCGGCCGGGTGTGCATGCGGTGGCCGCGCCATGACAGCGACGTCGTGAGCGCGGCGAGCGCGTGCACTGCTATGGCGTCCATGGGCTAGGAGGAGGTCTCAGCATAGGAACTCACCGAGTGGTGCTGGCGGCGTTCGGTGGTGATGCGGTGGCGAGGCGCGTCGTCGGGGTAGGCGCTTAGGGCGGCGCTCTGGGCTCCAGTGATCGACGTCTCCGAGCTCCCTGCTCGCCTCCCTCTTCCGAACTTCCTCCTCGGCCCTCTTCTCTCGGAGTGGTACGGGCAGTTGGGCCACCGAGCGGCGGCGGTGGGCTGAGGAATCCCTAGGGCGCTCTGGGCGTCGCTTTATAGCCCCAGGGTCCGAGCTTCACCCATGGCGGACGGGGCGGACGGCTGGCGATGCGCCGATTGCATCGGACGGTATCGCGGGCGCGGGTGGTTGGCGCAAGGGTTGCGTGGGCGCGGCACCAAGGGGACAGGGCCCGGTGATTCGCGTGACCCCGGGCCCGCGCCTATCGCTTTGGTCGGGACTCGGTCGGAGGAGGTGCCGGCATGGGGAGGAAGAAGACACTGTGCCGGGAGTGGCTGACGCGTGGGGTCCGGGTGGCAGCGGCAGCAAGGGGGGGGGGGGGCAGACGGGCGCACGGGCGTGAGCGGCGTGCTGGGCCGGTCGTTCGGTCGTGCGAGTTGGGCCGGCCTACGCGCGCAGCAGGGCTGGCTTGCGGGCCGAGCAGGCCGAGCCGGCTGCGAGGCCTTCTTTTCTCTTCTTTTTCTGTTTTATTTTTCTTCTTATTTGTTTGAATTCAAATTTAATTTAGAATTTGAATTCAAATCTAGTGTACCTTATTCATTGGAGTTTTAGATATGAGGCCCACAACACTCTTTTATATATATTAGGAACTTTATTTAGCTATTTTGTATAACAAAAATAGGTGTAGTTTTGTTATACAAAAATAGAAATAGTTTTCTCTTTAAGCATTTATTCTTTGGTTTGATTAATAATTACTTTATGGTTTATTTCTTTAAAGGAGTTGTTAAGCATTATATAAAGCAAATGGAAATCCAAATCACCATTTGAATTAACAATGTATGCTATATTTTATTTGTCAGTATTTAAATAAACATAATTAACAAATGACATGCCATGCTCATGAAATTGTTTAGTTGGGTTACAACTAGTGCAACACCTAGGGTTGGCTCCTACAGATGTCACTCAACATTGCATGGGGTAACAGCAAAAATTTTGTAGTTGTGATTTTTAGTGTGTGGATTTTTGGGTTGTTATATGTAGTTGTGGGCAATTTAATAGAATCGGAATACTATGTGGCCATGCTCTAAAAGTTCTTGATTTGATGAATATCAAAACACTTCTCACACAATATGCACTGAAGAGATGGACATGGGAAGCACGCAGTGGAACAATACAGGACAACCAAGGCCAAGACACAATAGAAAATCCAAAATTAGATGATATGCTTCGCTACAAAGATATGACTCGCAAATTTCTCCATTTAGCACATCGAGCTGCCAGCCATCCAAAGTGTACCTTATTAGTAAACAATGCACTTGACATTCTTGGCAAGCAAGTTGAAGAAGAAATCAATGGTGTTGCAAGTCCTATGGATCCTGTCATCACTCCCACCAATGTTACTATACCCATTGAATTGTTGAGTTCAGCAAGCCTAAAGAAAAAGGAGGTGGAAACAAAAAGCTCGAAGCGTAAAAGAACTTGGCTTGACAAGAAGCGGAAGTTTACAAAAAAGGAAGGCAACACAAAAGAAAAAAGTTCAAAGGCGTGTGACAAGAAAAAAGAAAAAAGTTCTAAAGTCCGTGATAAAAAAAAAAGAAAAATGTTCAAAGGTATGCGGCAACACAAAACATATCAGATTCTCTCTAGTTGTATCCACTGCAAAAAAAAATATCAATTGTATTTAACTATTTGATTCTCTTTTATCCAAAGGAGCCAAAAACTATACAAGTGACGGTCGATGATGGCGCAGCAGTACAAATGTCATCTTTGTCTGAGGAAGGGATTTCTGAACAATATATGGCCATTAATTCCTTCTCTCAACTATTGACGGTAATATTTTAAAGTACTAAACCTTTTCTCTGAACCATACATGGCTATGATGTTGAATGATTGTTCTTTTATTTTATAGGGATCAATGACAGATGGTGTTATTGGTGAATTCTAGTAGTACAGATCATCCATGGAATATATGGCTCACCAACAGCAATGCCATCATGTTCATATAGTTTCTGGTTTCGTAGTTCAAGTGTAATGTTCAGCAGTTTGCTAGCAGAGCAGCTTTTGTGACAATGTTGTTTCAGGCTGGATGATAAAAACATATAATCAGCAACAACTTTTGTGCATTGCATTGACAAATGCATTCCAGAACATTTATGAATAAACCAATGTTATCTTACAATGAGTGTCAATTCCTATTGAGTGACAATTTACATTTTGCTAACATTTACAGCATGGTAGCACCTGGAAGATTTACAGAACAGAACACCTTGAAGCACATTTTACACTAATAAGCATCTTCCTGAGTCCTGACCACCACGCGCACACATTTTACTGAACAGAACGCCGTGGCGAGGGCAGCACCGCCGGTCCAGTGCCGCGTCGATCTGGTGAATAAGGTTGGGAGCACCGCGCCACTCCGGTGACGCACCTGGTGAGGATGGAGCCGCTGCGCCGATCTGGAGACTGCAACGGCGTCAGAGGAACGACGTCCGGCACCAACGGCGCACGCGCCGCACCTGGCGAAGATGGCAGCGCCCGCTCCGGTGTGGCGCCAGAAGAGGATGGGAGCACTGGGGCGCTTCGCTGACATGCCCGACGACAGAGGAGCCGCGCCGCCTTCCGGGAAGGAGCGATGACGGCGGAATCGGAGGCTAGAGTCGCGAGGAGATAAGAATGGTGCGGGATGGGCCGTATGGGCCGGTTGGAGGCCTATTTGATTAGTTTTGTGGAGCTCGCGCTTGGATGTAGGATCAACGACTTGGATCAGCAACTGCAGAGACAAGTTGTATTTGTCAATTGCAGACGATCTCATTCCGACCGGTCCGGCCCTGTCTGCTTCCTCTGTAGTCTGCACTAGCATTGCTTGCTCCGTTCTAAAATAAATGATGTTTTTTATTTTTATAAACTTTTTATGTGACTGTTTATCGTATTTGTTTTTTTACAAATAATAAAATAAATAAGTCACTATTAAAATATCTCTAATGATGGAACAAGTGATAACAAAATAAATAATATTTATATAAAAAATTGAATAAAACCAATGGCCGTACAAGAAGTCTAGAAGTAAAAAATTGTACTTATTTTGGGACTGAGGAGTTTCGTCGAACGCGATTGGGACGCCATGGCATGCGCCCTGTTCGTTTGTCTTATAATCCGTACTTTTCAGTTTGTTTTTTCAGTCAGAACAGTGCTTTCCTCTCACAATAAATTAGCCGGAATAATATTTCGGTTTGTTTTTTTGAGCGAAGCCAACGGGGGCAATGCCTCGTGACTCGGTCTGCACACGTCCATTGCCCGTCGGTTCCTTGCCTGATTGGGATCGCGATTTGCCTATATCTTTTTCGTCGAAATTCTTCAGATATTGCAAGTGGGTTATACAAAAAAAACCGGCCATGCCTTACCACTGGACTTTATATTACAGGTTGGTTAGAAGGTGAACTTTGGTCCCTATAAAAAATGTTGGCCATCCTGCAGCATTCCGCTGCCGTTCGGTTCAGCGCTCAACCCTGCTGTAGTCCGGCCTCTGTACAAGAGTTTTATACCCAACCAATTCGTATTACAGAGGCAAAACAGTTTGCCAGAATAACATCGAATTAGACAGAGAAAATATTAGCATCGAGGAAAACCTGTTATATTTGGTTACGAGTGACCACAAGTAGACAATCTTGATCCGACTTGATCCGGGCGTTAGAGTTTCTAGATTCAGAGACAGCAACAAGTGCAGGAAACTGTCGTCAACCGCTTACCTGTACTGGCTGGTTGCGACCGTTGGACCTGCTGCGAAGTGCCAACCAAGCACACGCCCATACCGTGCACGCCAAGAACACGGAGACCATAAGGTTGACCTCACCAAACTAGCCACGGTAGTCATAGTCAAGGCTCAAGACGACGAAGGCCTGATGGGCAGCCAAAACCTCCGGTTTGAGCTATCATGCCTGAGTGTATCCCGGGACACAGGGTTGAACTCTGGACAAAGGTGAAACGCCCCCACTGGCAAAAGATGCTGGAAATTTCCATAAAAAATGCTGGACATTAAATAGTTTTTGCATTCGGAGGTAGGCCGTCTCCGGCGATTCCCGGAACCCACCAATAATTTGTGAACACACGATGACCTATAGGTTACCAAGTGTTACGACACCGCAAGAAACAGTGGATTCCCGCGTCGCTTTCTCCCATTTCCACCACCCCGTCCCACCGTCCAACACACAACGAGGACGACGACGACGACGCACGCAGCCTCACAAGCTGATTCATCGACATGTTTACCTCCTGCTCGCCCTATAAATAACCAAAGCCTCCATGTCCCGTCCACACACGCCGTTCCCAACCGAGAACACACACAGCAACAGCAACCACCAGCCGTTCAGTGCGTGCGATGAAGCTGGATGTTCCGGCGAGGCAGAGCAGCGCCCAGGATGCAGAGCAGAACGGCAAGGCAGTGGCCGTGGGCGTCCTCGGCATTGGGCCGTGGAGCCACCCGAAGCTCCCTCTCCCCGGCCGCGACGCGCGGGCCGACGCCGACGCCAACGCCCTGGTGCCGCCGCTCAACTTCGCCATGGTCGACGACGGCATCTTCCGCTCGGGCCTCCCGGACGCCGCCAACTTCCGCTTCCTGCTCTCCCTCAACCTGCGCTCCATCGTGTAAGAAAGAGCTCGCTCGACCCCTTCCGCTTCCGCTCTGGCCTCTGGCGAGTGTCTGGCGACCTTGACCCGCGACAGCGTCGTCGTTGATTGCGTGATCGATCAGGTACCTGTGCCCGGAGCCGTACCCGGAGGAGAACGCGCGGTTCCTGCAGCAGAACGAGATCCAGCTTCACCAGTTCGGCATCGAAGGGAGCAAGGTACCATCCACACAGAGGCCGTCTCAATCGTGCATCTGCTGAAATCTTCGATTTGTGCACCGCGTCCGCGGATGGCAAAACGATCTTTGCCTCTAGTTATTTTTCTGGTTCTGGTCGGTTTTGGTGCGCTCTGCATGTGGCACCGTCCCTTTCAGAGTCTCAGCAACACAACATTTGGTAGAAGTATCGTGCTAGCGTAACTGTGGGCGAACAGTGTCCCTTTCAGTCTCGGCACTGTTCTGATGAGTGGTGATAAACTATAGGCCCATCTCTTCAACCCTGCAAATATTGGTTGCCTAACAAAACTAGTAAGTATATTTCCTTCATGAATCGTGCATTTCCCTGCACGCCTACTACATCACATCAGTGCTCTCCTCACAAGTGGCAACTGGCTCTTGCATGAATACAAGTAGCACTCCATTGCAAGACCGAGATGTTTGTTTGGTTTTGCAGCTGTGGGATCCCATGGTGGAAAAAACAACTTTCGCCATTGCCATGAGCAAGAGCAAAACTATTCATTTCCTTATCCTGCATCCTGGGGTTGTGGTTTTCTTTTTAAGCGTGCCGCTGTTTAGGGACTTTGCTTGTCACCGAAACAGATGGCAGTTTCAGCATCACTGGTTTCAGATTTAAGAGATTCTCCTATGCATTATGTCCATTTTGTGGAAATGATTTTTATAGTGATTTTAGTTGGTAAAGATTAAGTGTTCAAGTGGAGTAATAAACACAAGATCTCAAACAAAAAAAACATATGGAGTCTGCGTATTGGCCAGGGATGCCTGTAAGGCTGTAAGCCTGTAACACATACAAAGATACCTTTACCTGTCACGTGCTGTTTGACCAATGCTGACATGCTGTTTACGTATAGTAAATTTTGTTGTGATGACGGGGATTCCAGTAAGCACGAAGATAGACCAGATGTTCTCATCTTGTAACTGTAGCCCTGCATTCTGTGTGCAATCCCCACTCCCACATAGTTCTAGGCTTTCGATGAAACATGTGTGTGCCATATGTTGGAATTGATTCCTGAACAGACAGTACCTAGCTGCACCAGAACCTGTTGACGCTTATAAAAAGCTGCACAAAAATCTTCATCTCAAGAGAACTTGAACCTGAGTGGTTGGGTGCATGATCACCGTGGGCGGATCTACATGGTATGCCTGGTATGCCATGGCATACCCTGCAGCCCAGCGTACTACTCTATCTGTATAAAACTGGAAAAATCACGATGTTTCGCGTGCCTCCCAAATCTCAAGTGCCGCGCCGCTTCGCCAGCAGCTTGCCTCGCGAGTTGGGATCCCAAGCGGCAGGCACCGCGCTGTTTCGCTTCCCTGATGCAGAGGCGACGCCGCTCGTCCATTCACACGTAGTACACGCAGACTTGACAAAGCCTTGATCAGCTGGTGGCGACGGAGATCTCTTTTCTGAACTATAAACACCGCAAACAAAATGACGATCTCGTCTAACTTTGTTCTGTAGCTTATATGGTACGGAGTATTATATTTCTAGAAGCTTATTATATGATACGGAGTATTATATTTTCTAGAAGCCTTGTTATTTCCTCGGCATCAGGTAGCAAGCTAGGGAGCCTTTGTGAGCAGCATTCAAGGTGACAGAAATATATCCTTCCTTTATTCCTATATTGCAGCTAGGGAGCCTTGTTGCCGAGGAATAAATTATCCTTCCTTTATTCCTTTATTGCAGACTGTTGATTGTTGATTGAATGGTTGCTACTCATGTCACTAAGAAATAAAGATTCGATTCATATCTGCAATAAAGGAGGGATGATTTATACAAATTGTTAAACGTAAGAATTATTATGCAAGTTTTCACTTGAATACCGACTTGCGAGACAAATTTTATGTTTTTTTTACCAAAATTCTAAATGGATTTTACCGTATTATACATAATTTTTTTGACGTGGCATACCCTATAACAAAATCCTAGATCCACCACTTGATCACAGCTCCCACCTAACCACTTGATCTAGCTTCACTTCCTTTCATCAGATTCAGAGGGCACCAGAATCTGCTGTAGCTGAAATGTTTTTGACAGAACCATCTTTCAGTTGACTTAGATAGTTACATTACATCAATCTGTCCAGATTTTCAGAGTTCTAGTGCCAGTGTGCTCGGGTAGTATTGTTGTATAATCGTGGCAAGGTTAACTCAAATCATAACATGTTGCACATTGAATTCTTGTTCATGAAGCTAGGAGCCTAGGACTAGCTAGTGGTATGGTCAAGCTTGGACAGCCGTGGCGAATTAAGCGTTCACTGGCAGTTGTTTCAGTCTGTAATTAACAATGCTTATTTGTTAACCGATTTTGGCATTCATGGAAAGGCATCATTCAGTGGTCACACATTAAGGTGGTTGACATTGCAAGACCCAGTGTGAAGAAAAACTTATCTCTTGTAAAGTTGCTTCTTTTCTACAAGTACAATGGCACTAGGCATGTCGTGTGAAACCAAACCAGTGGTGTCTCCCACTGATAATTCTGTCAGCATTACTCAACTAGAAAAATCCAGATGGTTGCTATAATATCATCCCTCTTTTAAGTCGTTGACCATCCAACTGATAATGTAGTCTTGTTCAGTCGTGTGACGAAATCTTGCAACTGAACTTTCATGCAAGGTACATCTGTCTGCGTATGTTTCTGAAAATAGTTGCTGGGTTTAACCGGTTTATTTCCTCCTGTTTTTTTTTTTCTAAAGAGCTTTTTATTTCCCATATTATGATTGCATGAACAATGTCTGGAGCTTACTAATCCTTCCCTATTATCCACAGAGTGGTCCGACAGTGCCGGATACCATGTTGGCGCAGGAACCATTCGTCTACATCCCTGAAGAAACGATCAGAGAGGCGCTCAAAGTTATTCTTGGTACCGACAATCACTGATATACTTACAATTCTTCTTTATGCCACAGAATTGCAACTTTCATCACCTGACATCTCTAACTCTTCTCCTGTTTCAATCTATTCAGACGTAAGAAACCAGCCGGTGCTCATCCACTGCAAGAGAGGAAAGGTAAGCCTCTTGCATTCGAGTTGGTTCAGTTCAGCATTTTGCTTCCACGATACTACGATAGCATTTGATTTCCCTGACGTTGACGCGACGAGTGTTTTCTTTCAGCACCGGACTGGCTGCGTCGTCGGATGCCTGAGGAAGCTGCAGAAGTGGTGTCTGTCTTCGGTGTTCGACGAGTACCTGCACTTCGCGGCGGCGAAGGCAAGGAGCACTGACAAGAGGTTCATGGAGCTGTTCGACGCGTCGAGCTTGATGCACCTGACGGCCTCACAGTATTGAGAACTGACCAAAGTGAGTGGTTTCCAAGCGGTCCCGATCCTGCAACCATGCTGCATCAAGCAAGCTATTTTCCCATGTTGTTCCCGAAGCAACTCGGCAGAGAATAATGGTAGAACCATGAGTGTCTCCGGTGAGAATTGATAGGCAATGGCCTTAGGTTTTGTGTTTGTGAGTGCTGTGGTTGCTTCGTGTTCGACTGGTTTCAGATTCTGAACTGGTGATGTCTGTAATGAGCACTGGGAGTGGGAGTAGCACGACCTGCATTCACTTGAAACGCTGATCACTGAACATGTTTGAACTCAGAACTGAATATGCTCCGACGCCCTGAATCGAATGGCTAACAGGGTTGCAGACACTGTCCGCGTTTTCATAGGAAACTAGAAACCCTACTTAGAACGTTGCCTGCTCATGGTACAGTACATATGCTATAATCCAGTGGATGGACTCATTTCATTGCGCTACTGTATACTACTATAACATGAGGTAATGAAGCATTAACTACCTGCTAATTCATTAGTAAATAAGCCCAGAAGGCCTAGATACAGAGCTGAGTCTGTAGCTTTTTTAAAAAAAAAATCACAATAACACACATATGGACTGATAAAATAAAAACGAGCACACAAATAAATAAAAATAGATAGGTATAAAAAAATCTTTGCATCTTAAGGACTAATTTATTATCACGGACAATGCTTCAAATTGTTCGAAAATGGCAAGGGCATAAAAATAGTGTTTATGTCTAAGGCTACAAGAAAGAAACTTCTAAAGAAGACAAATAATTCAACGAAGAAGTGCCTGCATTCATTCTCATATGGATAAGACACATTGGGAATATGCTTTGAGTGGCAGTGATACATATTCCTTGAAGAAATTTCTCAACGCTTACTGAAATAACTCTATTTGGCAATAGGTCCTTCACTGTAAGTATAAAACCATACATCCTGCAGAACAACACCACATCAGGTAATTAGGTTACAGACAAAACCAGTTAATTGGAAATGTAAATAGCTGTTTATGATTTGAAGTTTGAAAGACCGAAGAAAGTTGCTAGTGGTATAATACCAGACTGAACTCCTTTACACATGCAAATATCTAAAACTGAATTTGTAAGCAAAATTAAATCTTACTCATCTAAGATAATTGTGGTAGATGCAGAGAAGGCTTAGAAAATGAGCCTAGCATGTTAGTACTTTTCAACTATCTTGTGGAGTCCACCAAGTTTCTTCAGAATCACCCTATTCAATAACAACACATAGCATGACCAGATAAACAGCTGAAAAATAAAGTGAAGTACTGTTTTGCATAAGAATACTGCACAACTCTCAGTATGGTTGTTTTATCATTGCCCAACACATCACTTTTACTTGCTCTTGATCTTTTTAGAAGAAATACTTTTGATACTTATGAATGTGTGGTTTTGAATTGCCACTCTCTACTATTGTGGAGTACTTACGAATTCTATACAAATTGTTACATATCAAAGGCACGACTCATAGTATTTTCCAGCTCAACTATGTATCTCTGCACACACACACAACTGTGATCCTCCAGTTGATCATAATAGTAACCTGACCATGTATTTACATTGAGGTTCAAAAGATGAGCTTTAAATGTTAATCCAAGTCAGAAATGAATAATAAGTGGAATCAGGTAGGACCATAGATGCATTTGTTCAAGGGAGAACTCCTGTCATTTTTCTTCAAAAAAAAAACAAAACAGATGCAGCTATTGGAGGTTACAATTATTTGTTAAATAAACATTATTCTGGCTGTTTGTAAGAAAGGCCCAGTTACTTTGGATTTTGGTGTTTGATGACCAACACAACCAAATTGGACTAAAAAATTTGTAAGTGATTGTTTTGTAGTCCAATAGGGTGCAAGACGTGACTAGGACGAAGACGACATGATGATCCGATGATCAACACCTTAAGCAAGACCCAAGAAGCACAAGAGAAGACCCAAGATATCAAGCATAGTCAAGCACGAAGATAGGAACCAAGCCGGACATAAGATCGTAAATAAACGAGCTCACAGAAGTGACCAAACGCTGAACAGTAAAGCGACTAGATGCTCCGATCAAAAGGCTCGACAATAGTAGGCGTCAGCAGCAGCGACCGGACGCTGAACAGTAAAGTGACCGAACGCACCGACGGTACTGTTCATCAACACCGGCAACACATTTAGTACTAACCGGACGCTGGCGGCAAATCGACCGGACGCAGGACTTCAGCGTCTGATTGACTCCAGAGAGGTTCCAGAGCGACGAAATTGCGACCGGACGCGTCCGGTGGCATGTGACCGGACGCTGGCAGCGTCCGATCAGTTGATCGCGGCTCTAACGGTCGGAACGACCGGACGCATCCGATCAGGACGACAGGTGCGTCCAGTCAGTAGCAGAAAAGCAGGATTTCGTCCCCAACGGCTACTTTCTCAGTGGGGCTTATAAATATACCCCCAAACCGGCCAAATGAAGTGAGTGAAGCTGAGAAAACATATCAAGGGTGTTCCTACACTATTTTAGTGATCTTCACTTGCATAGTGCTTAGTGTTTCATTAGGTGATTAGCGTAGGTGCTTTACGAAGTGCTTAGGTTGATTAGACCACCGCCTATGCGCTTACTATAGGTTTAGACCTAGTGTTTAGTGAGGTTTGCATACATCTTACTACTCAATGCTTGCGCGCACCATTGTTGTACATCGAATGGGCTTTTAGTCTTACGAGATCACACCAACCGTGTTTGTGGTGTGGCCGCCACTATGTACTGGAGGGAACAAGGCCCACGGCGTTTCGGTCGAAAGCTTGATAGTGAAGACGACGGGGAGCGATCCAGGAGAGGCTTGCCGGAAGGCACACGGAGACCTGCTTGCTCGTGGGGAAGACCCGGGGCTATCCACGGAGTTACCCGTCCGGGAGCTTGGCCCTTGCGAGGGATTCCTTACGAGGGGCTCCAACGAGGACTAGGGGAAAGCTTGAGCGCTTCTCGATACCTCGATAAAAATACTGGAGTCATCGACGGGAGTTTGTATATCTCTACCTTGCTCTTTAGCTTCCGTATTTATATTGTTTACATTACTCCTTTGACAGTAGAGATAGCAACACACTAGCAAAATCGTAGTTGCACATTTAGATAGTTTATCTTTTACATAGGTTTTGCTAAGGGTAGAAAAAGATGTCATAGTTTAGAAGTAGAATTTTAAGTTGCTTAATCCATCCCCCTCTTAGGTGTCACGGTCCCCTACAAGTGGTATCAGAGCCAGTTGGCTCAATTTGGATCTTTGGCTTAACCGTTGTTGAGCCGACGCTATTAAGAGTTGTTAGGATGGATACCTCTAGGCCTCCGCACTTTAACGACACTGGCTTCCTTTATTATAAAGCTAGAATGACTTGCCACCTTGAGTCGGTTGATTTGGGTGTTTGGAGAGTCACTCGTGACGGGATGAAACCCATTAAGAATCCCGATAAACCCACGAAGAGTGATGAAAAGGAAATTCATTTCAATGCTAAAGTTAAAATTTGCTTGTTTGAATCATTTAGCATGGATGTGTTTAACCAAGTGTTCACTTTAAATATGGCACATGAAATTTGGATAAAACTTCAAGAGCTCCATGACGGCACATCTAATATCCGTGAGCAAAAACATTGTCTAACTAAACAAAATTATGATTCCTTTACAATGAATGATGATGAGCTTGTTCGTGATATGTATTCTCATTTTAATCTAATTATCAATGAGCTCCATTCAATATGATTAACAAAGCTAGATGATGCGGACATCATAAGGAAGATCATCTCTGTGCTACCACAAAAGAAATATGCAAGCATCATCACGATCCTTCACAACATAGAGAACTTGAGCACCATGACCCTGATCATAGTCATTGGCAAGATAGTGGTATTTGAAATGTCACGCAAGATGGGTCAAGAAGCCTCTTCATCAAGCAAAGGCAAAGCTCTCGCATGTAGCAAGAAAAAGAAGATGAAGGGCAAGCAAGTTAAGACAAGCTCAAGCTCATGCTCAAGCTTCTTAAGTGAAGAAGAAGATGAGGATGATGATGATGATGATTCAAGTGATGATGATCAATCTTTCTCCTCCACTCCGACCTTGATAAAGAATCAATCAAACTTATCAACAAGGTGGAGAAGATAATCCAAATGCTCAATGTCAAGGATGTGCTCATCCAAATTCAAGATATCATCTTCACCAATCAAAGAAATAAGCAAAGAAAGAGAGTATGCTATGGATACGACGAGTTGAGGCACTTTGTAGAAGTTTATCCAAACAAGCCCACACCCAAAACAAAGAAGAAGGCGTGCAAGAACCAAGCCCTCACATCAATAAGGTCATGTGATGATTCTTCAAGTGAAGAACACCATCACAAGAGACGAGGCCGTAAGCACTCTTCATCAAGCTCTTCTCGTGTGTGCCTTATGGCACGAGATAACGAAAGCTCATCCTCTAGTGAGAGTGATAGTGATGATAAAATGTCTTCTTAAGATGAAATTGTGCAACAAAATCTTAATTATACTAAAGTTTGCACTAGCCAACAAAAGAAGTTCAAAAAATTAAAAAAAAAACTAGATAGTTCAAAAGAAGTATATAAAATCTTGCTTGAACAATATGAGACATTTGCTAATCTCAATATTGAAAAAAAGACGTACCCAGTGCAGAGAGCAACTATCTACTAAAATTGAGCAACTTGAGGTTAGTGCAACAATAAATGCATGCACAATCAACGATGAGCAACTTGTAAGGAAAAATAAAAAAATAAAAGAAAAGTTAGCTAGCTCACAAGATGCTTATAAAAGTTTGCTTGCTAAAATAAAAACCATGTGCAAATATTGTGATGAGCTAACTAATAAAGTTGCTAATTTTGAAGCCGTCGGTTCCACCCTCGCAAGGTATCTAAAAAGAAAAGTTCTATCTTTAACATGCCTAAAAAGGATGCCTCTACTTCTTGCAATGATTTGTGTCTAGACTCATCCTTGTGCAACCAAGTTTGTATTGAGAAAGTTGTTATAGATACATGCACATAGGACGTTGCAATGGAGAATGAGCAACTCAAGCAAGAAGTGACTCGCCTCACTAAGGACTTAACTCAAGTGAAAGGCAAGACAAAGCAAGCCCAACTACATCAAGATAACACTGTCAAAGGAGTAAAGAAGCTTGATGAAAAACAAATCATTGTTTGCTACGTGTGCCACAAGGAAGGCCATAAGTCATATGAGTGCAAGGTGAAGAATGAGGGGGGAACAAAGAAGAAAGAGAAAAAGCAAACAAGCAAGCTCTTCAACAACTGCACCAACAAGGTGGACAAGAAGACCTCCACACCATACTTGTTAAAGAAAAAAAATAATAAGGTGGTGGCCATCAAGGTGAATAAGCAAGTCAACAATGGGGTCAAACGCTTTTGTGTGCCAAAGAAAATTATTTCAAACATGAAGAGACTAAGAAAGTTTGGATCCCGAGAGGGAAGTGAGAAGTCCAATGGACTTCGAGGAATTTAGAGACTTAGCAAAGTATGGGTGTATTTCATGGGGTGCATTATGATGGACAAGGTAATTGCCAAGTAGGTTAGTGAATACTATGGACCAAAATTCCCCTTCCAATGTTAGGTAACTATATTTAATTTCCTACGAGTAGTATTTTTAAGTATTTAATTACTTTTCATACCTAGGTTTGCATTTGCATGTTTAATCTTTTGTCATACATACACTAGGTAAATCATATGGTAGGCTTGCTCGGTTTCATTTTTAACACTTGGAGCAAACCTACATATGTTAAATTGTTTAGGAGCATGGCACATAGCTTGTTTTACAATTGTTCATCTAATATGTGTCAAAGTCTAAATTGTAGATAATTTCTCCTGAATATTACCTTCGAAAATGATTCTCACATTCATGTGATATCATCTTTCAAGTGGTATTTTTTATTCTAAAATAAATATGCATGTCTCCTACAAGTATCCATACTTGTGTGCATAAATTTAGGAGGAGGTTACTCTACAAGTTGGATGTTTTGAGACTAACATATTTTCAAGCTTATCATGTGTGTAGTAGTCTCATTGCAAGGAAAATAGAGTCCCCGAAGTTAAGCATCATACTTTAAATATCCACCACCTATTGCAAGTGATAGAAATCAAATTAGTTTTCATATGTGGTATTTCTAAACCGATATCATCATATTGATTTCACTTTGGTATTTGTATGCTTTCTCCATATATTCTATAGATTAAACTCCCTTGAGCATTAATTTGTCAATTATGCAAGTGCTTTGTCTTTCACCATATGTATGCATATATTTAGGGAGAGTTTAGTTTATGTAATGTGACAGTCAAACTTTGTGACCTATTCCAGTCCACATACAAAAGGATCACAAAGTTTGACCCTCCTTTGTGCTATTAATGTCTTCATTTTCGGTGTTTGATTCCAAAATGGGAGAATTTAGAGGACCAAGAGCAAGCATTAATTTACAGGATCAAAAGCAAGATCATAAAAAATTACAAGTGATAATGGTCTACATGTGGTAATGATCCGTGAAAGGGAGGATAATAGATTATAGATTAGTCTATATAATGGGGCGAAATTTGTAGGACCAAAAAGTAAGGCTTCAATCCATAATGCCACATGGGGACATTTGTAAGGGCAAGATAAGTTTCCAAATATGTTTACATGTGGTACCTTTTAGTTTTACAATTGGTATCTTTAATTTGTATCTTTTAGTCTTACAAGTGGTATCTTTTTAGCATCATATAACATTGCCCTTTGCATTGCATCCTAGCAAGTAGATAGTTTTTAAATTCCAAAATTTTATTATTTGCTTGCTTTGGTCGTGTTGTCATCAATCACTAAAAAGGGAGAGATTGTAAGAAAAATGGACCCTAGGCCCAGGACTTTGGATTTTGGTATTTGATGACCAACGCAGTCAAATTTGACTAATGAATTTGCAAGTGATTGTTTTGTAGTCCAATACGGTGCAAGACGTGACTTGGACGAAGGCGACGTGATGATCCGATGATCAACAGCTTAAGCAATACCCCAGAAGCACAAGAGAAGACCCAAGATATCAAGCATAGTCAAACACGAAGATAGGAACTAAGCCGGACGTAAGATCGCGAAGAGACGAGCTCACAGAAGTGACCGGACGCAGTGACCGGACGCTGAACAGTAAAGCGACCGGACGCTCCGATCAAGAGGCTCGGCTACAGCAGGCGTCAGCAGCAGTGACCGGACGCACCGATGGTACTATTCATCAACACTGGCAACACATTTAGTACTGACCGGACGCTGGCGGCAAATCGATCGGACGCAAGACTTCAGCGTCCGATCGACTCTAGAGGGGTTCCAGAGCGGCGAAATTGCAACCGGACGCGTCCGGTGGCATGTGACCGGACGCTGGCAGCGTCCGATCAGTTGATCGCTGCTCTAACGGTCGGGACGATCGGACGCGTCCGATCAGAACGACAGGTGCATCCGGTCAGTAGCAGAAAAGCGGAATTTCGTCCCCAACGGCTACTTTCTCAGTGGGGCTTATAAATAGACCCCTCAATCGGCTAAATAAAGTGAGTGAAGCTGAGAAAACATATCAAGGGTGTTCTTACACCATTTTAGTGATCTCTACTTGCATAGTGCTTAGTGTTTCATTAGGTGATTAGCGTAGGTGCTTTGCGAAATGCTTAGATTGATTAGACCACCGCCTATGCGCTTGCTCTAGGTTTAGACCTAGTGTTTAGTGAGATTTACATGCCTCTTACTACTCGGTGCTTGTGCGCACCATTGTTGTATATCTGAGGGGCTTGTAGTCTTGCGAGATCACACCAACCGTGTTTGTGGTGTGGCCGCCACCTGTACCGGAGGGAATAAGGCCCACGACGTTTCGGCCCGAAGCTTGATAGTGAAGACGGTGGAGAGCGGTCCAGGAGAGGCTTACCGGAAGGCACACCGGAGACCCACTTGCTCGTGGGGAAGGCCCGGGGCTATCCACGGAGTTACCCGTCCGGGAGCTTGGCCCTTGCAAGGGATTGCTTGCGAGGGGCTCCAACGAGGACTAGGGGGAAGCTTGTGCGCTTCTCGATATCTCGGTAAAAATACCGGAGTCATCGACGGAAGTTTGCATGTCTCTACCTTGCTCTTTAGTTTCCGCATTTACATTGTTTACATTACTCCTTTAGCGATAGAGATAGCAACACACTAGTAAAACCGTAGTTGCACATTTAGATAGTTTATCTTTTGCATATGTTTTGTTAAGGGTAGAAAAAAAAAGGCCATAGTTTAGAAGTAGAATTTTAAGTTGCCTAATTCATCCCCCCTCTTAGGCGTCACGGTCTCCTACACTGTTGATACTTCAGGTTAATAATTTTTAGGTAGAGAAGGATGCTTGTTGCTTTGAAAAGTTTGTTTGATGGTTGTTAGGAACATATGAAGCTATTTCAGAGTTCCGAAACAGCCTGTTTATCAGGCTGTCGATCTATTACAACACAGTGGATACAGAGGAAACAATGAGTCATCATGATTTTTTCCGATTCAAGTTTTATCAGTCTGTTACGTAGTTTGGAAAACAACAAACTTTTGTCAGACTTTGTATATAGTTACATACAGAAAATAGGGAAAATATATCTTCAGCATTCAGAAGAAAAAAACTGGTCTCCAGTAGTGACACCCATAAAACTAATCAAAATATAATTTAGTATCATGTAAGCATTGTGAGTTGAGTGCCAATGAAGTTTCCACAGATAGAGCATCACTAATGTAGACGAACAAAATTGGATTCACCGTTTTAAAGCCTCGGATGAATTATTTATATATAAACATGACATACACAATTAAATGATCCTGGAGGATGCCAATACAAGGATATATAAAGAGATAAGTTTCAAGTCATTCGGAGTTTTTTCTATAGATTTTGCAAGATCTTGAATGCACAAGCCACAAGGACAGGATGAGAAACACTAGAGGCGTGATTTAATCCACCATTGAAAAGCAAACGAGCTAATCATGGCGTTTGATCAATCCTCCGTAGTTCGCTGCAACTAATGAATTTGCAAAGTGCGTAATAGGCTTGGATTCCTCAGCCTCTGCCCTCTTTTACTGTTAAGCTCAAATTTTAGGAATCGAATCGAGTACACGTTTGGAAGGGCCAAATCGACATTAACTCACTGTTCATTTAGATGTGCTAACCATAGATTTTTTTTTTGAGCCAGCCATAGAGTTGTCAACAAGACACACTAACTCGCAGAAAATTTAGTGATTGCAAATAGGTACACTAAATTAGCACCAACATTCTAATGACCCAATTTAACTGTAGGTACAGGTCGTAGTAATTTGCTAACTTTGTTATAGCAAAACTGGTGTCCTAAGGATCTAGTGCATGGAAAGAGCTAAAAAGCTTCAAATGACAGAGATGATACCGTTTGAAACTTATAGTCAGTATAATTGCAAACGATCATGTAAACAAAACATTTAAGGTTGACTCGTGTCACATCCACTGAGGCACAGAATTGGATAGGATGAGAAACACCAGAGGCGTGATTTAATGCGCTACAGAAAAGCAAACGCTATTCTTGCCCATTGATCAATCCTGCATGTTTCGCTGCAACTAATGAATTCGGAAAGTGCATAATAGGCTTGGATTCCTCAGACTCTGCCCCCTTTTCCTGTTTAGCTCAAATTTTAGGAATCAAATCGAGTACACGTTTTGAACGGTTAAATGGATATTAACTTACTGTTTTAGTGTGTACTTCATTTTAGGTCTGCTAACCATAGAGTTGTCAACATTGGCCCTACTATACCTATCAAGCAATCGGAACACTGAATCTGATATGAGAAACAGATGGGTTTTGCAAATTGCAATGCAAGCATAGTACAGATAGAGGCACGAACGCTCACCGCAGCTACCTTGGTCCTTAACCTTGGTAACGGCCCCGCTCTTCCTCCAGTCCACCGCATCGGCCATCGGGCACCGCGCCCAGACCGCCGCCTAGGCCCCGGTACACGGGCACAGCACGGCTACGGGGCGCCGCCCTCGCCGCGAGGCGGCCAACAAGGCGAGCGGCGCGGAACTCCTCGTGCGTCAGGTCCAAGAAGGCGTTGAGGAGATGGAGGATGGCCGGATTTCCCCATTTCAGCGCTCAACGGACACCCAGCCGGCGAGTTTTGGCGGCGGCAGTCTCTACTGTGGCGGCGTCAGGTGGGGGAGACCGGTCAGCGACCCCATGGGAAATGGACGGCAGATTCTCACTCCAGTGCCAAATCCAACGGATGAGCGTCCCGATCGGGCCCTATAAACAAGGACACAAAACCACGACGCCGGAAAGCCCCGAGCCCGGCGCCGCCTCCACCGCTTGTCCTAAACCTCTAAGGGGCCTCAACCTCTAACCCTAGGAGCGCCGGCGGCGATGGCCCCCAAGCGCTCGGCTCAACCTCCGCCGCCTCCGCCTCCGCCCCCGGCTGCCTCCTCCGAGGAGACCGTCGCCTCTGGTTCGGGCTCCGAGGAGGAGGAGGAGGAGGAGGAGATCGCCCACTCACCCCCTCCGGCCGCTCCCAAGCGCATTGCTCCACCGCCGCAGAAGGACCAGGAATCCGAAGCGTCCGATGAGGATGAAGATGGCGAGGAGGAGGAGGAGGACGACGAAGAAGAAGAGGACGAGAAGGCCAACCACGTGATCCCTTCTTCCGCCACCAAGAACCCGCCTCCGCCGCCGCCGACTCGCGAGGAATCCGAGACTTCCGACGAAGAAGAGGAGGAGGAGGAGGCGGACGACGAGATGCCGCAGACGAAGCCCGCTCCAAATCAAGAGATGGGGGCTAAGGGCGCAAAGCGGCCGAGCGCGCCGTTCCAGCGCACCTGGTCGACTGACGACGAGTTCCGCATCCTGGAGGCCCTCGCCGCGCACCGCCTGGAGCACGGCACGCTGCCTCAAACAGACGTGCTGGCCAACGCCCTCGCTGGCAAGCTCGACAACAGTGGCTGCAGCCTCTCCGAGCTCCAGAGGAAGGTGAAGAGCTTGCGGAGCCGGTACACCAAAGCGGTCAAGAAGGGTGCGCCGCTGAGCAAGGATCACGACCGCCGTCTCTTCGACCTCTTCAAGAACGTCTGGCCTTCCGTTACCAAGGCGCCTACCAAGGCAGCCGCTAACAGTGGTGCTGGGAGGGAGCCTGACGAGATGTGTGAGCTGTACCCATACCTTGCGGAGGAGGTGAAGGCGCTTCAGAAGGCACACCCGGGTTTGTTCAAGCGGGAGTTCGCGATGATCGACGATAGCAAGGCCCGTGCACTGGACGAGAAGATCAAGAAGCAGAGGCATGTACAGATGAAGCTGCATCTGCGCCGCCACGACCTGACCAAGGAAGTGACCAAGACGCTCATGGACCTGGCTGAGTGATGGGGTGGACTGAGCTGAGCAGTATCTAGGCATTCTATTTTATGGCATTCAAATGCATTGATGCTCGATTACCAGCAAATTTTGTATCCTCTACTGAAGTACGGTAGCTGAATCTCGACTTTGTTATCTAGCTGGTGTCGAGTTTTTCGTTGTTCATGGTGATCGAGACTTGTTGCAGTGTCAGTGTTAAGTCAGGAAGTGCCTGGATGATGTTCAGTTATTCTGTTTTGTTGTTGGTTCTGAACTTGGCAGGGTAACTTTTGTAGTCTAAATTTGTTAGTCTGAGCTCTAGTAGTAATATGGAAATACTATGTTATTCGGAAAAGCAAATCCACAACCAAGTGTTTCGTCTTGTGCCAGCACTCAATTTTCAATCCATTTGATCGGTTATGTGATATGTGCTGAGTTTGGTGCATGTAGGCTGAAACATCTTGTTGCACTGGGCCACAGGCTCTATTGTGCACGCTTTGGTGTGCATTTTCAGGGAGCAGCTCAGGTGTTATCAAGAGGGGGAATCTGACTGTCTCAGTGGACGAGTGGTTTCTGGATCCCTCTCTTATCTCTTCCCTCTGTTCCTCTTCTGCTCTTCCATTTCTTCAGCTTGCTCATATCAATCTTTGTACTATCTATTGTGTTCCCCTGCTCCTGGAGATTCGATTCAGTTCTCTGGGCATGTTAGTGGGACTGACGATTTATAGAGATCAGTAACTGGATCCAAATGTTTCATTTGTAGTGTGTTCTCCAGATTGTGTTGCCCCTCTTGCTTGGAGGGGGCACCAAAGTTGGTTGGGCTGCTGAGCCCTGAGTCCTGACAGTCATAATGGGAAGAAGAGGAGTGGGGCGAGTCCATGGCACCCAGCCTGCACCCAGACCCCCGATGGCATATGACTGAATTTCTCAGCAAGAGGGCTTCATTGCTACTTCATATCCGGGTGAGGAGCTCTATATGTTCTTTTCCTGTGTGGTTACTTTGAGAAGTTGTTGATCTGTTAGTCCTAGTGGTAGTGGAATCGTTCACTTAAGCTGTCGAGAAATTATGGACCCTTGTACCATCAGGCATGTTGATTAGCTATAAAGATGTAAATGCTTGCAAAATGGTAGTTACCACAGGTTTGACAAAGTCACTGGCACCCTCTAATGAACTAGTGACTGCAGGATTTTTTTTTGGGTTTAAATGAATCTGGAGGAGCCGTGGCTCCTACAGTAAATTGAAAAATAAAGACGCCCCAGGGCAGCAAAGTTCTTGGTGATTCAAGAAACAAAAAAAGAGACGAAAAAAATAAACTTAAGAGTAAAGGTTACAACAAACTCTGGATCCATAAGTTAAAAATTTGGGATGATCTTGAATTGGCTCTTATTGATAACAATGAGATCTCCTTTGCAAAAGAAAAAAAAAGCCCTTGTGTTATGGAGGTTTGGCTGAATCCCTTTGAAGATTAGATCATTTCTAGCAGTCCGAATAGTCCAGCACATGAGGATTATTATGTTCATGAAGAAGCTTTGGTGTAGTTGAGCCTTCAAATTCAACAACTTCAGGGAAACTACCCTCGCTTGGGATGTGCAGATTCATGAAGCTCCAACAAGAGGTGGCAAAGGGACATCCAAGAAATAGGTGCTCAGCAGTTTCCTCTACTGTTTGCTGGCAAAGAACACAATCAAAAGAGTCAAGAACCATGTCTCTTCTTAGAATATTTCTTGTGCGGAGCCTATCTTTGATAAGCAACCAGGAAAAGACTTTGTGCCTAGGTTGGCAGAAGGACTTCCAAGTCCACTTGAAGGCATCGTGAACTTGGTGGCTCCCAATTAGCTTCTTGTAAATATTGGCGGAGGACAAAATATCTGAGCTCCCAATAGTGCTCCAAACATCATTTGTATCGGTGAAGTTTGTCCCTTCAAAAATTAACTGCAGGACTGCATTTGGGCAAAAGCTATTTCTGACAGTGGCAGCTGGAAAAAATGAGATAATTGTAGTTGAGTTGAAGCTTTGTTAACCAAGATAGCTTTATTCTTGGCGAAGGAGTAGAGTTCGGAGAGCTTATTCAAGAGAATTTCATCACACCAGCAATCTGACCATAGAAGACAGGAGTGTCCATTTCTGATTTTCACCTTAAGAGAGTTCCTTATAGGAGGGCAGAATTTTCAAATTTTCACGCGACCAAAATGATCCCTTCATCGTGTGGTTTGGCAGCTTTCCATTGGGATTTAGTTTTTCCCAAACCAAGGTAACCCACGGGATGACACTCGGTTACCCTTCATCCCACAAAGGGTACCGCTGCCTTGACCTATCCACCCGTCGCGTCATCATCTCTCGCCATGTTGTCTTTGACGAGTCCGTTTTTCCTTTCTCCTCCCACCCTACTCACCCGTCACAGCTTGACTTCCTCTTGTCGAGCCTCTCTACTGCTCCTACTCTTGCCTCGGTCGCTCCGTCCTTAGACGTTGCGCAACCACGGCCATCACCCGCTGTTTTGCAGGAACTTCCCGACGATGACCCCGCCATTCTGGTACGCGGTCCAGTAGTGTACCGCGCTCCGTCTGCGGGCAGGACGCCGCCCTCTTCCTCCACTGCAGGACCAGCCCGCTTGGACGTCGTCCCTGCTCCTGCAGTTGGGGGTTCCACCGGCCGCCCGACGCCTACCAGACCGCTGGTGCCACCCCTGCCTCATCACTACACCAGGCGGCCACCGGCGGCTGCGGCATCTGCTTCGGCGCCTCCTACAGCGCTGCCCATGGTCTTGGCACCAGCAGCCCCGACGCCCACACCTCTGCCGCCGCCACCTGCGCCTGCGGCACCTCAGGCGCCCGTAGTCCTGGCATCATCGCCACCTCCTGCTCCTACACGGCCTGTCACTCGGACTGTGACTGGGGCCATTCCGCGGGTGTCCTACCAGGGCTTGACGGCTTCGCCATCATCGCCCTCTCCGCTTCCGGCAAACTATCGCAGTGCTCTAGCTAACACCAACTGGCGTGCTGCAATGGTCGACGAGTTCCAGGCTCTGATGGACAACGACACTTGGCGCCTCGTCCCACGGCCGCCCGGTGCCAATGTCGTGTCGGGCAAGTGGATCTTCCGACATAAATTCCATGCTGATGGGTCACTCGCCTGGCACAAGGCGCGCTGGGTGGTCCGAGGCTTCTCCTAGCGCCACGGCATCGACTACGACGAAACCTTCAGTCCGATTGTCTGGTTGTCAAACCAGCGACAATACGGACCGTCCTCAGCATCGCCGCTTCTCGCGCCTGGCCGATCCACCAGCTGGACGTGAAGAACGCGTTTCTCCACGGCCATCTCGCTGAGACTGTCTACTGCCAGCAGCCTCCCGGCTTCGTCGACCCCGCCGCACCAGATCACGTCTGTCTCCTCCAGAAGTCCTTGTATGGACTAAAGCAGGCACCAAGGGCGTGGTACCAGCGGTTCGCCTTCTACATTCGATAGCTCGGCTTCGTCGCCTCCGTCTCCGACACGTCCCTCTTTGTCTACAAAGAGGGGCCGAGCATCACCTATCTGCTGCTATATGTCGATGACATCGTCCTCACCGCGTCGTCCACGACTCTTCTCCAGCACATCATGGGCCGCCTTCACTCCGAGTTTGCCATGACAGATTTTGGAGCCCTGCATCACTTCCTCGGCATCTCAGTGACGCGTTCTTCCCAGGACCTGTTCCTGTCTTAGCGACAGTATGCCCTGGATCTTCTTCAGCGTGCTGGCATGGCTGAGTGTCACTACAGCGACTCCCGTTGACACTCATGCCAAGCTCTCGGCACAGTACGGCGCCAAGCTCCAGGACGGCTCTGAGTACCGAAGCCTTGCTGGGGCCCTTCAGTACCTCACCCTAACTAGACCAGATTTGGCATATGCGGTTCAGCAGGTGTGCCTCTTCATGCATGATCCGCGCGAGCCCCATATGGCCCTAATCAAGCGCATCATGCGCTATGTGAAGGGCACACTCTCCTCCGGACTTCACATCGGCACAGACTCTGTTCAGTCTCTGACTGCCTACTCCGACGCCGACTGGGCTGGCTGCCCGGACTCTCGACGCTCCACCTCCAACTTTTGCGTCTACCTCGGCGACAACCTAGTGTCTTGGTCCTCCAAGCGTCAGACCACGGTGTCTCGATCCAGTGCTGAGGCGGAGTATCGTGCTGTAGCTCATGTTGTGGCCGAATGTTGCTGGTTGCGCCAACTTCTCCAGGAGCTTCATGTCCCGCTCGCTTCGGGCACTGTTGTCTACTGTGATAATGTGAGTGCAGTATACATGACAGCCAATCTGGTACATCATCGGCGCACGAAGCACATCGAGATTGACATCCACTTCGTCCTTGAGAAGGTGGCCTTGGGTGAGATCCGGGTCCTCCATGTGCCGTCCTCTCACCAGTTCGCGGACATCATGACGAAGGGCCTTCCAACTCCACTGTTCACTGAGTTTCGGTCCAGTCTTTGCGTCCGTGATCCTCCCGCTACGACTGCGGGCGGGTATTAGGAAGTATATATGTATTAGGAAGTTTGTTCATTCCTTTCATGTAAACTGATTGTATTCCATATATATAAGCCTGGTTGGCTATATAATAGAGGTCACCCCCTCATTAGGGGTGAGGTGTTTTCCCATATCCTTTCTACAAAAATAAGTTAACCGGTTAAATCAAGAACAAATATCAAACAGATATCTGATGGCCAGAAAATGGCTTTATTAATTAAATCAAGAACAGATTATTAACAGTATCTGATGAATAATAACTACTCGGTATGCACATTATGCCATAGCAAAAACCTACCACATAATACATTACACACTCTGGCAGTCTGGACAATAGCAGAACTTTATGAAATATACACAGTGGACACTCGAGATCATCAGAAGATGTGTTTTAATACATTACACACTCTGACCTGTGGGTTCCCACAAAGTTGTCCTAAAGATATATCCACCTGGGAACAGTTAAGGGATTACCCAACAAAATCAAAAGCTTACATCAGATGGTCACTGTAGTTGTTTTTGAACAATGAGCGGCAATGTTTTGGCCTTTAATGTGAAATTTTAGCATCACAAACTTGCCAATTTTAAATAAATTAGTAAAAACAACTTCCGTATATAAGTTCAACTCGCATAGCCTGAGAGTGAACAAAGATTTTGTTTAGTAAAAAGAAGTGATATAAAAGGTACCATGGCGCTCGAGCCATAAAGGCGAAAGCCCAAAGCAATTATATGCAGCATGAGATCCATAAAACATTGTTTGGCAGGTACCTTCTTTGTCTTCTCCAGATCAAACTCAATGGACTTTATCCTGTCAAAAGAATCTTGTATGGCCCGATCCTTGTCCTGTGGAAGCTCTGGAGGCTTTCTGCTCAGCTGATTAAACATTGACTCAAGTCGATCAAGACGCTTCAGGCAAGGATTTACACGATCTTCCTTAATTGTCTGAAGATCTGCCAGATTACTGGGTGCAGTTGCAGTACGTGAATGAACGTTTTCCAAGTGTTGTCGTCGACGAATGAAGAACCGCAAAAATGATAGTACTTTAAGAAATACAGCAACGACTCTTCTTGATATATATTTCAAGAACCCATCATCATTGCCTAAACCATCATTTGGGGCACGCCGACCTGCTGATTTGAACCCATATTTAAGAAAGAGACAAGCTGGATATCAAGGTGAGACAACTGATTTGAAGAAATTATGGTGTATAACAAATTCTTTATAAAGCTTAACCAAATAATGTAGAAGTTTAAATGGATACCAGGCGCAGGTAAACCCCCATTTATCAGGGAACCTTGTTCTGTATTGAACTGCCTAATTTCATTTCCAGTAGAGTTGTATCTCCTGTTGGATCCTACAGCTTTATCCGCCATATGAGACATGCCAATCAAACCACTGTACGTTGCAGATCCTGATTCCCTCGCCTACAGGGTAACAACTTAGAGATGAATAAACTACAAAGTTATAAAACATGCCAACATGGTGGCATGCGGCTAAAAGGAACAGAACACCTAGTTTCTAATGAAAGCCTAAATATGCAAGTTAGAATCTTCATAGTTCCAAGATAGACACACTGACACACGAGAAAAATAATGAGATTTCTCCAAAAAAAACAAAACAGAACTTAGTAAGACTTTACTTCCTCTCGAACTGGGGCCAAACTAGGATATTCAACATCTTCAGGAGCCACAGGGGATCCAAGATCATCAACATCTGAACCTGATTCAGCATTTGATGTGTCACTAATTCGTTCTGGTAACTGAAAGAAGAAAGAGCAGCACATCCAATGTCAAAATTGGAGAACAGATTGGCTTATTCAGCACATGAGACACATCAAAATCAGTAAACTTACCTTGAGAGCACGCAATCTCACGGAGCCTGTAACTGTTTCTTCTATATCAGATACTTGCCCAACTTCCTTCAACGACTCCATGCTATGTACAAGCTACAATAGAAAAATAAGGTCATCACCAGCAGCAACAGCAATGACAACCAACAGATAAGTTAAATATACCGATGTAGCATAAAAAATAGTAGACTACAGTACAGTAAGGGCCTGTTTGGAACGCAGGAATTTCACAGGAATCACACAGGAATTTCACAGGAATTAGTTCAATTTCACAGAAAAAACGCAGGAATAGGAAAAAATTCCCGCATTCCAAACAGGCCCTAAGAAGGCATCAGTTATAAATTTACCTTCATGATTGAAGGATCGCTCCAGGGGCCTTTGTTAGACCTCAGGCACCCTCCGTGGTTAGAACACGAGCATGAACCACCAAAGTACTCCGGCAATTGGCTGAAGATACATTTTGCTTAAGATTTGCACATAGGTTCACCAATAAAATAATCTTTGGAGAAAGAACCACCAACCTTGCATCAATAGCTTCAAGAAGTCTGCTTTGATAGAGAAAATCTGAATTTTGCTCTTACGGGGAGTGGGCTTTGCCCAAATGCCATCAATTTTGTGGGCTTCGTTGAAATGCCCTTATGAAACGAGTCCAACACGCAATAATATCATTTTGAGTTTTAAGTCTACTTTAAAAAAAAATTCAGCCAAAATTTTAGCCTTCAGTGACCATTTTGCCCCTGAGCTCGTTGACCCCTACCCTCTCATCTCTCCCCCTCTCGTTCTCTCGCTCCCGTCGCCTCCCCTTCCTCTCTCCCTCTCCTTCTCTCTCCCGAGGTGGCGCAGCGCGGGCGGCCCCCCTCCCCTCTCCCTCTCCCTCCATCTCGATCTACCATCGGGCTGTGGCGCAGCCGGCGCAGGGCAGGGCAGAGGCATGGCCTTGCAGGCCAGTCGTCCTCATCTTTCCCCCTCTCCCTCTCTCCTGCTGTGGCCGCTCATGGTGCTCGTGCCCGGTGCCGGTGGGTCTCGGCGGTGCCGCGGTTGGCACAAAGCAGTCTCAGGTGCTTCCATTTCCTCTCGTATTTTGGGATTTTGCTTTTGCCTCTCTGATTTGTTCCTTCGATAACTTCAATTCATGTTCTAGGGTTTGGCCTAGAATGCCTGTTGTTCCAATGTTTGCCTTCTCTGCACCAATTGGCAATGACACTACCAATTCGTGTTCTAGGGATTGTGTATGTGATTTTATTTTTTCAGTTTTTTTTCTCAGTTTTTCCTCCCCCGTTCTTGCTTCGATTCTTCATTTTGAGACCGATTTAGTTTATTCTTTTTTGCTCAGATTCGTGCTATGACATGAGTTGATGCTACCCCTTAAGTGAATTTGATTGAATCGAGTCGAGCACGAAGAAATTGAACGAATTTCGTTTTTGGGGAGTTTTTTGTGTTATTGACCGTGATCTAATTTTTTCGGAGTTTGGGTTGAAATTTGGCGATGATCTCTTAGAGTATGCTCACCAACTCCCTTGTGATGGCCTGTGAAAAGTTTGGTCACGATTTGTTTTGATTTGGTCTAGTTTTTTCGTCAATTTTGTGGCCATCGGTTTCTTGTTCTAGATTTTCTGGAGTTTGGGTTAATCCCAAGAGATGATTTGTTGGGGATGAGTTCGTAGGTAGTTGAATTTCTCGCAAAATTTGGGAGTGAATCATGGAGTTTTGAGTCAGATTTCGTCGAATTTGTTGTCGCCCTTTTTCTGTTCTTAACGCATCGGTCTCCTGTTCTTCTGCTTGCACACAGGGTCGGACAACAGGGCCAACGCAGTGCACCGCTCGTCCTTGGCTAGCAGCCCCGATCACTCACGTGCAGCAGGCAGGCAGCACCTGTTGTTCTTCGTTTCTTCCTGCTTGTTCGTCGTGGGAGGCCGAGCAACAGGAGCCGCGTGCTCCCAGCGCCAGAGCAGCGCTCGGTCCAGGTGGGCACTCGCCCAAGCGCCCAGGTCCAGCGACTGGTCGCTCGCCCATGTGCTCTACCCAGCGGTGAGCAGCTCCACCGCTCAAGCCCCTCTCTGTCTCCCACCGTCTCTCTTTGTGTCCGGTGGCGAGCAGCACCACCGCCCGCACTTCTTTCTCTGCTCAATTCTGTTCGATTGCATCTGCTCGCTTTCCCCAGTCACGGACAGGGGTAAAACGGTCACGCCTGGTCAAAAAAAATAGGTTAGAAATTTACAAAGTTAAAAAAACACGAAATAACAAAATAACATGAAACCCATCTTTTATAAAGATATTCTGGCGAAGCCCTCCCCTCCCACCACAAACTTATCGAAGCCCACTCCCCGGCAAAATTCCCATTTTCTCCGGCAGCCGGTCCAGTCGACTTCCCCGACGTGGTCTCCTCCCACCCATACACCCTTCCCTTCCCACACCCACAGAACCCAATTCCCTCGCGCTCCCCCTTCCCCACTGTCCCTCCCGCATCGGGCATCACACATCCCGCCGCCACCACGCGCCCCACACTCGTATGCAATTATTCGCACCCGGACGCCACCGCCTCCACCTCCACCGCCGCCTGCGCCATGGCCGACTCCTCGGTGGCCGGCGCGCTCGTGCCGTCCGTGCCCAAGCCGGAGCCCGCGCCGTCCGGTGACACCTCCGCGGCGGCCGCGGCGACCACGGCGGCGCTGGCGCTGCCGGAGGAGGCGGGGACGCGCGCGGCGTCGGCGTCGCCGCAGGGGCCGGCGGCGGAGGAGGAGGGCCCCGCCGATAGGGACCTCCTCTGCCCGATCTGCATGGCCCTCATCAAGGACGCCTTCCTCACCGCCTGCGGCCACAGCTTCTGCTACATGTGCATCGTCACGCACCTCAGCAACAAGAGCGACTGCCCCTGCTGCGGGCACTACCTTACCAAGGCCCAGCTCTACCCCAACTTTCTCCTTGACAAGGTTGGCTGCCTGTTGTACTTGCCTCAGCTACTCTTCTAGAGTTCATGTCATGTGCTACAAACTGTAAACTGGCATTTGCTGAATGTCATTTATGTGTCGCCCTGTGTGATCGTGGTGTGGCAAAAATAGTAGTTGTTGCATGCAATTCCGAATTCTAGAGTTTCGAAACCCAGTGTGGTTGTGGTGTGGCAAAAACAGTAGGTGTTGCATGCAGTTCCCGATTCTAGGTTTTCGAAATGAAATTCCATTCGATGGGACGACACTTGCACTGCCACATTACTCTGATCTGGATTTGGTTTGTATGGGATGGCGCTGCCATTAGGCTTGTCAATTTCTCGGTTTACCCCTTATTTACACTTTAGTATTAGAAGTTTGGGGTAACTTCTGTAGTACATGTTCCTCAGTGTCCTTGTTGACCAGTTGATTTCATCATACATTTCAGTATGTTGTTACTTGTTGGTGACAGACCTTTCAGAATTACTTTCACAACTTCTGGTGCTCCATGTCTGTTAGGCAGTATGTAATTACTATGCCGTCCACTGCTATGTGTTCATGAAGCTATGTTAGTGTGGTATGCACTTATGCCAGTGACTTTTAGCATACTATACTCATGCCCTTACTGGAACAAACATTTCTGTTCTTGTCTATTGTTTATTTAGAACCAATTGCAGATATGATTTGCTAAACTTCTTACATTGCATCCATGTCCTGTCTATATAGGTTCTGAAGAAAATAGCTGCCCGACAAATCGCAAAAACAGCATCACCGATCAATCAATTTCGATGCGCATTGCAACAGGTCAGTGATTCCATGTGTTACTTTGCTAGTTGCTACTATTTTCAATGATAAGCAAACTTCACTCCTGCATTCACCACTTAACAAGCACATTTTAAGTCTCTGCACCAATTTTTCCCTTGCATCCACTTTTGTGTAGTGACTAAATTCATATCTAAGTGGACATTTCCGTTCTGTAAAGAGTATAGAACTTAAGTACTTACCTCATAAGTGTTTTTATGAATCAAAACTTCAGTATTATGGAAACACCTTGGGAGTTTATTACTTTATTAACATCATTTTCATGCAACTAATCTAAATATTCGTAAAGGTGTTGGTCAAAAGTCAAATTGTTTCACTGCAAGTTTCCCACGGTAATACTTTTCTGAGGCTAAATGAAGTGGAAGTTTTTAGACTACTTATTTGGGAATAATGGCTCTGTTCCCCTTATGATTGCAGCTGCTGTCTATGTTCTGTCCTCTTATGATTGACTGTTCACATGATAAACCATGCATTATATGGTTGGCTCAGACGCCATCTTTGCATATGTGAATCTAGTAGTAATATAATCGCAAGTTCATAACGTGTAAATCTTGGTGTTTCAGTTAGGTGCTCTTGATATATGTGTTTACTTGCTGCCTGTTAGTTGTATGACTTCATATTTCCTGTCATAGCTGTTGTAATTTGTGACCCCATTAACAAGCTACTGATGATTTATCATTTATTCTTGAGATAGGGAAATGAAATGGGGGTTAAAGAGTTAGATAGCCTTATGACTTTGATTGCTGAGAAGAAGCGGCAAATGGAACAACAAGAATCGGAGACGAATATGCAAATATTGTTAGTCTTCTTGCACTGCCTTAGAAAGCAAAAGCTGGAAGAATTGAATGAGGTTTGTCCTACGTATTTTTATGGTTCTGAATTTCTGATTCCTTCACACAATGCTAACATTTTAATGTCAAACGACCTTCATCAATCTTGCTAATCAAATGAAATAAAAGTTTTACTTATTGCATTTTTGTCGCTCTCTTTTTTTCTTATTCTGAAGTCTATTGTTGTTAATCATATTCACATCTTCTCAATAGATTCAAACTGATCTACAGTACATCAA
This sequence comes from Miscanthus floridulus, assembly GCF_019320115.1. Lineage (NCBI taxonomy): Eukaryota > Viridiplantae > Streptophyta > Magnoliopsida > Poales > Poaceae > Miscanthus > Miscanthus floridulus. The sequence goes on along the minus strand of NC_089587.1, from coordinate 217,599,343 downwards.
AGAGGATATAAGTGCTGTGGAGAGACATAGGAAAGAATTATATCGCACAAAAGAAAGGTACTCCATGAAGCTGCGCGTGCTTTTAGATGAGCCTACTGCACAAAAAATGTGGCCCTCTCCTATAGACAAAGCTGGCTGTCGCTTTCCTCCCAACTCTCGGACACCACTTAGCGCATCATGTCCAGGAAGTTTACAGAATAAGAAGCTTGATTTGAAAGCTCAAGTAAGCCATCAAGGATTTCAAAGGAGAGATGCTCTAGCTTCTTCTGACCCTCCTAACCCCCCTATACAATCAGGTAATGTCATTGCTAGGAAGAGGCGAGTTCAAGCACAGGTGAGTTTCTCACTCCATGCATTACTACATTCCTTAAGGCGCAGTGTCCCCCCACATTACACCCAAAAAGTAGGCCTCTTATGTGTTGCATACATGTTTTGAACAGTATACAGTACACACATGGCCATTTACTTTAGTGTTAGATAAAACGGCACTAATCTTATGTCATTTATTTTTTTATCTAATTCTATGAGGAACATTGCAGTTCAATGAGCTTCAAGAATACTACCTGCAAAGACGGCGCACCGGAGCACAGGCCCGCAGGCAAGAAGAAAGAGATATCGTTGCAATGAATAGAGAAGGCTATCATGCAGGTCTTCAGGATTTCCAGTCTGTGCTAACAACGTTCACTCGATACAGGTGTGGTTATCTCCTGTGATGAGACAATATGCTTTGTTGTCTTTGTTCCATTCTCACTGGGCTCATTTTGTTTGTTGTCATGTTTACTTCAGTCGTCTACGTGTCATTGCGGAACTAAGACATGGAGACTTGTTTCACTCTGCCAATATTGTATCCAGGTGTGTAGTTTGTAGTCCAATGTAAACACAGTTTCTTATCTGTGCTTTAAAATATAACTAGCATCAGAACCAGTGCAGTTGCATGGATAGATAAATTTGAGTTTTGGTCATCAGAGTTTAAATATCTATGCCTACACTATAAAATATAAATCATTAATGAACCTTTTTATGGTCCTCCAAGAGTTATCACCGATTATGATTTTGGAGGTACCAAAATCAAGGGCCATAAAAGTTTATTATTCTCTCACCTTATAATCTGGGCCTACCTACCAAATAAGAAGTTAAGTCTTTTCATCATTACTCTGGTTAATGTGGGAAAATCAGCTCCATTAAAGCAAACATGTAAGCGGCTTTTAGGTTTGAACATCTAATTTTATTATACAATACATGTGAAAGTAGGGTTTCATCAAAGTGGAGCACATTGGTGCACAATTATTTCCAGTTCTATGTGCTTGCCAATCAACTACTTCTCCTTTATTTTACAGCAAATAGGGATGGACATTTGATATTTTTGTTATATTGCAGTATTGAATTTGATCGTGATGATGAACTATTTGCTACTGCTGGAGTCTCGAAACGTATTAAAGTCTTTGAATTTTCTACTGTAAGTTTGCTTTGTCAGGGCATGTCCATTCCATAGTTCATTGTAATTGAGATTACTTAAGGTTGATTTGCATCATTACTTAGGTTGTTAATGAACCATCAGATGTGCATTGCCCGGTTGTTGAAATGGCTACCAGATCTAAACTTAGCTGCCTAAGCTGGAACAAGTACTCAAAAAATGTTATTGCAAGCAGTGACTATGAGGGTATAGTAACTGTGTGGGATGTCCAGACCCGTCAGGTATCCACTCTCTATTCTACAGTAAATTCTGCACCGACTGTATTATAATTCAAACTGAGGTATATGATCTCTGTGTATTGTGCCATGCTAGAGTGTGATGGAATATGAAGAGCATGAGAAGAGGGCATGGAGTGTTGATTTTTCTCGTACAGACCCTTCAATGCTAGTATCTGGGAGTGACGATTGCAAGGTATTTGGAAATTAATATGGATCAATTCCGTTCGCCCTTTACCAAACTAAGAAAGAAAAGCTTGGTGATTTTTTCTCAAATGTCAAGTACCAAAATCACTTGTTACATTACGACCTGGGTGGTGGATCTTTCACTTTTATCAGACAACTCACTGCAGAAATGATAGTAGTTTCAGATGGTCACAGTGAATATTCCACATTGTCCCCTCTTAGTGCAAATGTGTTATTCAGTCTCATCGATGCATAGGTGGAACCCACTAAAATAGTGGCTTCAAGTTTTTGTTCTATTACAATGTTTGTGCGATACTAATGGAAGCTAGTGCTGTGTATGCCAGGTGAAAGTGTGGTGCACAAAACAAGAAGCAAGCGTGATCAATATTGATATGAAAGCAAATATTTGCTCGGTTAAATATAATCCTGGATCAAACTTCTACGTTGCCGTATGTTGCTTCATTTCTTAGCTTATATTGACTTTGCTTTTTCCAATCAAAATGTTATTTTGTTTACTTATCAGATACTACAATATTTCAGGTTGGATCTGCTGATCACCATATTCATTACTTTGACTTACGTAATCCAAGTGCGCCTGTCCATATTTTCGGTGGGCACAAGAAAGCAGTATCGTATGTGAAATTCTTATCTAACAATGAGCTTGCATCTGCATCAACAGATAGCACATTGCGCTTATGGGATGTCAAGGATAATTGTCCGGTATGCTCTTTCTGAGATAATATTTTTTATTTGACATTCTTGTCTCTTGAGCTTCTGTAGCATAGGAAAGTGTGGAGCTATTTTCGTTTAGGAAGTACTCCAAACTATGCAGATAAAAGTGCTTTTATTTCTGTTGTGTTCCTGTTTTTTCTCCAGAATAAGTTGTCCACTGCAGTACATAGGACAATTTTGACGAATATGAACTTCAGCACTTCACATAGAATTCTCTTTCATACTGCACCATTTTTTTATAGTGCAACTGGCAGTGAATTATCTGATTTGGTTCAACATTACATGCCCAATTTGAAATAGTGCAGCAATGAACATAAAATTTGGATGACCGTTTTGTTATAAGTTATAACATTGTCTTTTTTCAGGTACGGACGTTCAGAGGGCACAAAAATGAAAAGAACTTCGTTGGGTTGTCTGTGAACAATGAGTATATTGCTTGTGGAAGTGAAACAAATGAGGTTTTTGTTTATCACAAGGTAATCGCAAGCTTCTGGCCTGGTCTTGTTCCCATGCAGCATGCATTGTTATGATGTGTGATTCACCTTAATCAATCAGATGGGTTCCTAACTCCACACTGATTGCAGGCTATCTCAAAACCAGCAGCAAGCCATAGATTTGTATCCTCTGACCTGGATGATGCTGATGATGATCCTGGTTCTTACTTCATTAGTGCTGTCTGCTGGAAGAGTGATTGCCCTACCATGTTAACTGCTAACAGTCAGGGAACCATAAAAGTTCTTGTACTTGCTCCTTGATGTTATGGAGGGAGTTCAAGAGACTTACAGCCAGCTTGTATATCTTACTGTCCAGTTGTTTCCTTTCGTGCCATTATATTCCCCAAAAGTGGGAATGGAGGCATTATTGATCTCCGGTTAGGGCATGAAGTTTTGCAGATGGTCAGCTGACGTAGGGTTTTGAGGTATCAGAATGTGCATAATCATGTTTATGTTGTATAGGTGTAAAGCAGCCAAGTTATTGATTACAAGTGTAACACGAGAAATAGACATGAATAAAAACTCCAGCTCGTTTGTACAGAGGTTGTGTTTGAACTTTGATTACAAGTGTAACACGAGAAATGGCCATAGCTTCTGCGTTGCGTTGTGAATCTAAACAAACCAAAGACAACACAAGACACATCTCCTGCTAAGATCAGATTGGAATGTTTGACAGACTGAGAAAGCCGATTTTGGCCGGGTTCAGTCTACCTTAGTGTAGGTTGCCCAGTCGCGTTTTGTTTTCAGCCTTAGGTTGGGTTGGGTTACATTGCATCTCCCAAAAAATTCAGCCTTTGCGTGCCTATAGCCATATACTAGTGGCACGCAATACTTTTCTATGCTCTTTGGCAGTAATAGGACGCCTGTTTTGATTCCTGTAGCTGTAAGATTCAGGCATTCAGCCAGTCACCCTATTCTCCTGTTTCCTTCCAGTCCCAATCAAGCTGCATGAAAGTATCAATGATTCAAGTGACCGGAGATTCCACTTGAAAATCTAAACCAGCATACTAAAGGCGTGCTTTATCACTTTATGTTCTTTCATGGGTGCAAACAGAGCACCTATTAGTTGTTCCAAAAGGACGGGCGAGTCTGATACGGCATTTTCTTTTGGAAGTAGTACGTTGATACGGCGCTTTCGTTGTAGTGTAGTTTCATCTTGATTCGTCTGGATGTGATTGTTTTTGTCGTTTTTTTTGTTTGTTTCTTTTGGGTACTGAAAAGCGAGAATATTCTAAGGTTCTGTTGCCATACTCCGAGAAAGAACAAGATGAGCCGTCGATTGTTGCCGTGCACTGATTCCTTTCTCGTGCGATGAATCAGTCTGGTTACATGCATACGGTGTGCAGCTGTGATCGCGATAGATATACGTCTTGCAGAGCTGCATGTTCGTATGTCACAGCGTTTTTTTAACCACTGGTTCGCTTTCCCGAAGCCAACTGGTAAGTCTGATGGGGATCTTTGGCTTATTCTGAGATTCAAGTGGAATCACTTGCATCTGCACAGAGCTGTGTATGTGATGTATCCAGACTTTTCCAGAGTCCAAAACAAACGATATCCTCCGAGAGTGCTAGCTGTAACATGTAACAATACTGATGAGTATAGACTGATGAGTATAGAGTGGAAAAACTGTGGAGATGGACAGCTTAGCTGATTACAATGGCACAGTAGATCGAAGATGCAGGACTGCCGACTGCAGGACACAAAGCTGAACCGACTTAATCGCATGGACTGAACATTGTTTGGGATGTGAACATTTCACTCGCTACAAACTGTATCACAGCGTGGCTTTTTGCCAGCTTAGAAAAGGACATTTGAGGCCTTCATTTTCTACGGAGGAGCAGGGAGAATCGACAGATATCAGGACGATGGTATGAGTGGCTAGTATCGAAAGTAGTCCTTCCACAGAAATGTGCATCTAGGAGTGGAGGACCAGGACTCAGAGAGGCAGTCCGAGCCGGCCAAGTCTGGCTGGGGGAAGGGAAAATTCCACTTTCCTTTACGTCAAGTCTTGCTGCTCAATTTCATCGTATTGATTCCCATTGGAGAAAAAAAATGAAAAATGTAGCCTATTTGCACCGCAAATTTTCACGTTTGCACTACTAAGAGTCATCAGATACGCATAAATCGTGAAGCATGCAAGTGGCTGCTCGAGCCTTGTAGAGCCTAAACTCCAAAGCCTGGCCCGTGCCCAAACTGTGAGCAAGCGAAGCCTGACGCCTCGGCGTTCACAGGGCGAGAGCCCATGGCACCACGTTTCAGAGTTCTGGCGGCGCCAGGCACCAGGCAGGGACCGAGGTGGTGGGTTGGCGCAAAACACCAAAGCCATAAAAGAGACAGGGCGATCGATCGATCTCTCTCAAGATGGCACCGCAGGAGGACGCAGCGGTTCCAGTCGCCAACTGGGGGAGGCTGAGCCGCTGAGCTCTCAAGAGGCAGAAAGCTCACAGCACACACAGACACAGGCGCCGGCCACTGCCACTGCCAGGCAACTGTGAACACGCGCGATAGCCGCTACGGCGCTACGTGCTCCTGCACCTGCCTCTGCCTCTGCCTGCGCGGCTCCGGCCTCTGTCCCGCGTGGCCGCGTTGCGTTGGCCCTTGGAGACGGCGGGAGGCAACCCCTGTGGCGTGGCTGTGGGGAGCCGGGCGGGCCTTATCCTGAGAAGCTGCGTACTGCACCTACTGCTCTAGTCGTCCTCGGACGTCGCATCGCCCGGTCTCCGGCAGCTGTTGCCAAACCAGGAAGTGAAGCATCAGATGAAAGCATCCATCCTCCTGGCGTCTCACCGGCTCACCGGTTACTTGTCCATTGGAAAACGCCATGCGCCACGCTCCTTGTTAATTGGACTCGTACAGCGATTACCGCAGCTGAGCTGCTGCCTGCCGGCTGCCGCCTCTGTGTGCCTAGGCCAATCATTTTCCTCCCTTTCGAGGTGGGCGGAGAAGCAGTAGTATAGTATCTTATGGTTGGTGATGAGCTACTCTTGCATCACGAATGGTTTAAGTGTTTAACATAGTCTTGCTGCTGGGTTTATTAATGTAACCAAAGATCTGCTTATGTATTTTTGTACTAACTAGTGAGGGGATTGTGGATTGCTCATTGAGATTTTATTCTTTTTTTTTGTCTGAATTGAGAGCTGGGAATGGAGGGACTCTTGTGTTTATTACTAGTTCTATTTTTTTAATAGAGTGAGTTCTGACTTTGTGCTATGACTTTTTGACTTTGTTCAGAGAGAGAAAACAATGCAAGTAAAACTTGCCCTTACGGTTATTAAAAGGAGACGGTGCAGTGTCTGCTATGTTTGAGCCAGTTAACCCTAACTAGCAGAGGCCATTTGGGACGTGATCCCCATATAAATAGCAAGGGGCTGATTACGCTTCTTTTCTAGATACTTGTATTTGAAAATGCAAGGAACCTCGTCGCAGTTATACAAGATAATGTTAGGATTGCCGTACGCCCGTACACATAAATGAAACTCTTGGATTTGGCATCAAGACGCACAGCTCATTTGCTGTAATGTCGTGTCTACTACATCAAATTAGCTCCACTAAATCAGGTGTATATTTGTTATTATATACATGAGTATATGAATAATTTTTTTACATATATGAACCTGGCCAGTGACAAAGAGGTTTAACTTACAACAAAATTAAAATAACCTAAATTTTCAGGAGCAAGCGTGGCGACCTCGCCGCTGCTTATGTTCCAGCCGGCGGCGGCAGAGGACAAGCCGTCCCTGCCGATCAGGAGCAAGCTAATAGCCGCCTAGGCCAGCTCTGTCCCGCGTGCCGACGGCCAAGCGTGGTGAATTAATGAAGCGGATGAGGATGCTGGATGTGCGGACGATGCCTTTCACGGCAGCTAAGAACACGTAGGACAGCGTCTTCGTGGACCAGCTAAACTCCTCTCACGCTGAAGTAATGCGACAGCTTTTCCTGAGGGAGGCCATGGAGGCAGGGCGAGGCGGCGCGTCAGCCAGCGCGACTGACCCGTGTAGCGCATATGGGACAGGTAGCTTATTTTGTGAGTAATCGCCTTAGTTCCATTTTCTGCTACGGAGAGCAGCGCTGATTGTAAAACAATTCCCCGCCCTAGTGCACCATGGACTTGGCTCGTCGTTATAATTTCAGAAATTTTCTTTATCTTAATGAAAAGATGCGCAAGCCTTTTGCGTATTCAAGAAAAAAAACTTAAACTTTTAGACAGAGATAGAACTATTTTTTGAACAACTTAGTTTGCTATGTAGTGTATAGAGAGTACAAACCCCCTAGACTAGGACGATAATACACGTGCATGTATGAGTTGCATCTGTAGGTAACAAGTATCTGTGCCACCTGAGGTCTAGGTCTTGTTTAGATGTATACGTATCTACTTTAATCCACGTGTGTTGGATTGGAATGAAACTTAGTTTAATTCCACTCCAATCTACTTTAACACATGTAGATTGAGATGAATACATACGCATCTAAATAAGACCTGAGCTAGATGTAAAAAAAACAGAGCAACCAAAAATGGCACTTGACTACGAACTCCAGCATAGACAATCAACCTGTTCATTTCGGCTGGATTGTTCGATCTGGCTTATAATCTATGGCTTAAACAGTATTTTTCTCTTGCACATCGGCCAGCAGTACTTTCAGCCATGACTTATAAACCAATACAGCCGAAACGAACTGAACCATGGCCGGCCGGTCGATTCTTGCCGTTTTACTTAAGCCCCCACCATGGATTTCTCGAATGCGCCAGCAGATCTTCAAAAACTAATCGGCGAACCGAAGGAAGCAGGAAAGAAGCGACGGGAGCTATAGCGTGGACAGGCAGGGCCTCCCAGGCGCCGAGCGGTGGGGCTCGTGCACGCACCACGGTGTCCACTATCCAGTCCAGGAGCTCCCCAGGATTCACCCGGGAAGGTCATCTCTCAGGCGAGCAGCATTCGGGGATGGTTGCAGCTGCCGCACTCGATCGAACGCATGCCGTCCGTCTCCCCTTTCTTGTCGTGTGCTGTGCACCTAAAGGTGATGCAGGGGTTGGTGTCAAGAAACACTTCGATTTGCATTCGCATCAAAAGTAGTTTGTCCTAGTGACCTTTCAGAACAACACGGTCACGGCATTTACCGAAGGGTTGCACATCTGTAACGTGTCCAATTAATTAGAACTCTGATGAGAAGCCCAACCAACCCGTACCGAAACAACAGTCTGAAATTCCGAACAGTCGTGAGTCGCCTACTTGTTTCAGAAAAAAAAAGAAATAGAGCTCTGAATAGTCCAGCTAGCGCTATGCGATTGCGACTTGAAATTAGCCGTCGCTATCTACTCGGGAAAGCTAAAATATCGTGCAGGGAGGTACCGCAGCCAGTCGGCCATGCAAGTGACGCCGCCGCTTGGAGCATGGAAAAGAAACACCCGAAAATCCAGTAGAACACCAGCCCAACGCACCATGTTTTCTGTTTCCAGACCCCCTGCGCGTGTGGTGACGCCAACACTCTCTCTCGTGATTTTGAATTAAAAAAACACTCTCGTGATTTTTGTATACATGTGCCGCCCACTGTGTGCATTTCCGCACATTGCATATGCTGATACGCATCAGGGGAGGTGCCATGCAGTAGTGAAGTAGGATCCTCCTGCCGTGCTCTGCCGTCCGTCCCTATATAAACCCGGACCACCACCTCCCCAGCTTCCAAGTTCCAAGACCAGATGCCACTCTGCGCTTCCAATTAGCCTCGAGCTCTGGTCAAAACAACCGTCTCCGCAACTCGTGCCGGTTGGAGTGCCCGCGACGAGAATGGCGGCCTCTGTTGATCGGCACCTGGCTCCCCACCCGTGGCCGGGCAATGCGCCTCCCAAGAGCTTCGACGTGTTCCGCTCCGGCGGCCCAGGAGGCAAGCGCCACACCGGCTCCGACTCCGACTCCGAGGACGAAGAAAACATTCCCCTGGACTGGCGGTCGCTGTACCGACCGCGCCTCGAGGTGGAGCCGCCCGTCCACGACCCGCGCGACGAGGCCACCTCGGACGCGTGGGTGCGGCGCCACCCGGCGCTGGTCCGGCTCACGGGCAAGCACCCCTTCAACTCGGAGCCTCCGGTGCCGCGGCTGATGGCGCACGGGTTCATCACCCCGGCGCCGCTCCACTACATGCGCAACCACGGGCCCGTGCCCATGGCGGACTGGTCGACCTGGACCGTGGAGGTGACGGGGCTCGTGAGGCGCCCCGCCTAGCTCACCATGGAGCAGCTGGTCACGGAGTTCGAGGCCGTGGAGCTCCCCGTGACGCTGGTGTGCGCGGGCAACCGGCGCAAGGAGCAGAACATGGTGCGCCAGACCACGTCCGTCGGCTTCAACTGGGGCCCCGGGGCCATGTCCACGTCCGTGTGGCGAGGCGCGCGGCTCCGCGACGTGCTGCGCCGGTGCGGCGTCATGGGCGCCGCGGACGGCGCCGCCAACGTGTGCTTCGAGGGCGCCGAGGACCTGCCGGGGGGCGGCGGATGCAAGTACGGCACCAGCCTGCGGCGCGGGGTGGCCATGGACCCCGCGCGCGACGTCATCCTCGCGTACATGCAGAACGGGGAGCCGCTGGCGCCCGACCACGGCTTCCCCGTGAGCGTCATCGTGCCGGGCTTCATCGGCGGCCGCATGGTCAAGTGGCTCAAGCGGATCATCGTCGCGTCCAATGAGTCCGAGAGCTACTACCACTACCGGGACAACCGTGTGCTGCCGTCCCACGTCGACGCCGAGCTCGCCAATGCCGAAGGTATGTATGCCTTGCTCATCGATTGTTTCTTCTGGTCGCCAACGAGCGCAAGGGCTAAATGTGTTTTTTTTTGGATGGTTTCGTGCAGCGTGGTGGTACAAGCCGGAGTGCATGATAAACGAGCTGAACATCAACTCGGTGATCACCACGCCGGGACACGACGAGGTGCTGCCCATCAACGCCCTGACGACGCAGCGGCCGTATACGATCAAGGGATATGCCTACTCCGGTGAGTCAAACAACGCAGCATTTCATCATCCCATCTTGCATCACCCGTGCCGACGCCGCGCCGCCGCCTCATGTGAATCTTTTCGTATTTCCTATGCGTATATACTCCGAATTTAGGAGGAGGAATCCGAATTTAGTTTGAGCTCGGGCTCTCTCCATGTAAAAGCCCAGTCAAGAAACAACGTTTTGGGCTTCTGTTGCGCCGCCGCCTCATGCGAATCCTCATCAACGCCGGCACCGACTGCACCGAGGAGTTCGACGCCATCCACTCGGACAAAGCCCGCGGCCTCCTCGAGATGTACCGCGTCGGCGAGCTCGTCGTCACCGGCAGCGACTACTCCCCACAGAACAGCCACGCCGACCTCAGGGCCATCGACGAGGCCCCTGCTGCAGCCGCGCGGGCAGCGCTGCCGGTGTCGACCGTCGCGCTCTCTAACCCACGGGAGATGGTCAGGTGCCGGCTCGTTGACAAGAAGAGCCTATCCTACAACGTGCGCCTCTTCCGGTTCGCGCTGCCCTCGCCGGACCAGAAGCTCGCCCTTCCCGTCGGCAGGCACGTGTACGTGTGCGCGTCGATAGACGGCAAGCTCTGCATGCGCGCGTACACGCCCACGAGCCCCGTCGACGAGGTCCCCAAGTACCCCAACGGCGGGCTCATGTCGCAGTACCTGGACTCCCTGACGCTCAAGGGCCCCATTGGGCACATCGAGTACGCCGGACGCGGCGTCTTCGTGGTGAACGGCGTGCGCCGGTTCGCGCGCAGGCTTGCCATGGTCGCCGGCGGGACAGGCATCACGCCGATGTACCAGGTGATCCAGGCCGTGCTGAGGGACGACCAGCCCGACGACGACACGGAGATGCACCTCGTGTACGCGAACCGGACGGAGGACGACATGCTCCTGCGGGAGGAGATCGACCGCTGGGCTGCCGCGCACCCGGCGCGGCTCAAGGTGTGGTACGTGGTGAGCAAGGTAGCGCGACCGGAGGACGGGTGGGCGTACGGCGTGGGGAGAGTGGACGAGCAGGTCATGAGGGAGCACCTGCCTCTGGGAGACAGCGAGACGCTTGCGCTCGTGTGCGGGCCGCCGGCGATGATCGAGTGCACGGTGCGCCCGGGACTGGAGAAGATGGGGTACGACCTCGACAAGGCTTGCCTTGTCTCCTGAGCTGACGGATGTCGTGCAAGGTGCAACTGTACATAGAAATACTGCGTCTTGAACCCTAGTAACGCGTCGATGTAAATAGCGAGTTGAAGTAGTTTGTAGTTGGCCATGGATGTTCATACTTGCTGGTGCCATGGCCGTCTTGTCATGAGATGTATTGGTCCTACAGCGCAATAATGACCCCAAGGCCATTGCAATTGCTTGGGGCGCGTTTAGTTGCTGCCGGAGTTGGCGCCGCCGGATGGACTGTAGCACTGCAGCGCACTGTAGCATTTCGTTTGTATTTGGTAATAATTGTCCAATTGTTGATTAATTAGGCTCAAAACGTTCGTCTCGCAAAGTACAACCAAATTGTGCAATTAGTTTTTAATTTCGTCAACATTTAGTACTCCATACATGTACCGCAAGTTTGATGTGACGGGGAATCTTCCTTTTGCATAGTGTCAAAGTTGGGAATTTTGTTGAACTAAACAAGGGCTTGGTGAGATTCGCTCTCCTACAGGCTCACCAACATTGCGGCGGTGTGCACGGCCATCACTGGGATGTGCTGTGATGCCTCCTCTCCTGTTCTACCAAGCCAGCGGGACGCCTGCACCACCTCTTTTCTGGGAGACTTTTCCCTGTGTGTCATTATAAAAGATCGTAATCTCCTGTGTGCCCCTGAAAAAATTCAGCGGTCTTCAGCGCCACTACTCCAACTTTTTCGTGTCATCCATGTCACTTCCGTCAGTTTGGGCTCTAACGCCGTTAAACTGCAGGTGTGAAAAGACGAAAATGCCCTTAAGTTCAAATATGTTATTAATTTTTTTTTAGCATCTTAACGACTTCAAATGAAAAAACTCAAAACTAGAAAGTTGTAGATCTCGTCGAGATCTATAATTTTCATATAATTTTTTTTTCATTTAATTTTGTAAAAAAAATATGATTTGATATGATTAATATATCTTAGAAAAATCATATTATTTTTTTTGCGAAATTAAATGAAAAAAAATTTATATGAAAATTATAGATCTCGACGAGATCTACAACTTTCTAGTTTTGAGTTTTTTCATTTGAAGTCGTTAAGATGCTCAAAAAAAATAATAACATATTTGAACTTAAGGGCATTTTCGTCTTTTCACACCTGCAGTTTAACGGCGTTAGAGCCCAAACTGACGGGAGTGGCATGGATGACACGAAAAAATTGGAGTAGTGGCGCTGAAGACCGTTGAATTTTTTTAAAGGCACACAGAGGATTACGATCTTTTATAATGGCACACAGAGAAAAGTCTCCTTTTCTGGCTGATGTATGGCATGGTGACGGTGGGCCGCTTCCCAGCCACTCCTGACTCCTGAGTCACCGCAAGAGCTCTCCCTAGATTGGAAATTGTGGGCTATATAGTTTTTTTTTTGTACGAGTCTGTCTACTCTACGAACGTGTATTTTAGCATAAGCCAATACATGGTTGTTGGCTGCATGTAAAACACACAGATTCCAACACAGAAAAAACCATGTGTTTTTGGACTACCTAGCACATGGTTGTTGGATGCCTAAGAAACATATGAATTGAAACACGGGAAAAAACGTGTGTTTTAGGAGAATGTAACACACAAATTCCATTAGACAAACAAGGCCCACGATTCTGTTATTTTTGTCTTTTGTTGTTGTCTTATGTCCATGTTTTTTGTGGCTGTCTTCTGTCCAAGTAAAGAGTAAGTTAGCCCAGAGCCCAATAACTAAGAAAATAGATAGGCCCACTTTAAATGTGCCAGCACATAAGCTTAAAAACAACAATCGATATACTTGGGAAACAAGCAGAGCAAATAGAGGGAAGCCTCTGCCCTGCGTGGAGATCAGATCTCTGCGTGGGGGCAATCAGAGCACTGCTCTGCGTGCAATTCAGATCAGATCCCCCACGCAGAGCAGAGGAAAGAAGAAAACAACCAGCAGATCAAAGATGAAGATCTCCTCTGCATGGGGGCAAGCAGAGCAGAGGAAAGGGGCAAGCAACCAACAGATTGAAGGGGAACCACTAACCTCAACAGCCAAGGTAAGCACACCGACTTTCTCATGAAGATGTAATCCAAGACTGCTAGTATTTGCTGCAACCAAATTCAAGAATCAGAATTACAGATTCATAAATTAAGAAACTCAGGAAACAAAAATACAGAATATCAAAAAATAAATTGCACATTTTGTTGCAGCATTCATTTGGTTCCCTAATGCATTTGATACAAGCATCGGTCCAGTTTGATCAATTACTTGAGGTAAAAAACACATTTCATAGATGCAATGAAGAATTAAGAAGATATGATAAAAAGCAAAATAAGTACTCAGGTGCTCTTTTTTTTATGAAGCATAATAGTATGTATATGACAACAAGCAGAGTTGATGATTATCCAACATCAATGAACTCACATGGTACAGAAGCAATGAAGGCAGTGCAGTCAGCTCCATATCAAGTATTTGGAGGTACAAATTGTTCCACTGACCGTTTCTACAAATACATAAAGGTGAGCAAAATCATTGCTTACTCCTAGGAAAGCCAAGATAAAAATGTTGTTTTTGGACTAAAATATATTTTAATGCAGGGAGCCTACACTGAACTTATGCTAGAACAGATGATGAACTCTTAGGAGGATAATCAGACTGATAGAAATACGCAGGTAAAATTTATAAATACCAGTATACAAAAAATACAATTCAGATATATGCAAATTACACACATATGTGCAATGTAAATTCAGCATAACAGAACTGTAATTTCAATGCTTCATTATAAACTGTGCAGCAAATCAACAATATGAAGATATGCAAGGATTATTAACAAAGATGATACTTGGAAATGACAGGAATGAGGTAAAACTATATTATATATGCTTGTCAAACTAGTTGTGTTATATTATAAATGGTAACCATTCTCATTGTCAAACAAATAAAACAGAATATGAGCCTTGAAGATCTAGATGGAATCTTTGGACCACAAACTGACTGGTCAATATCAAAGTCAAGAATGTCGTATGAGGTAGATACAGACAGCTAAGCCAATTTGATTACATTTATAACCAATACAAATATGTACTAGCATCAAAGTAAAACTTATCTTTATAAAAACAGGTTGGAGAAATGACAATCGTCGCTGATGATGATGGAGCAACGACAAGCATAGCTAATGATGATAGATATGAAATTCAACAATACCATTGGCAACCTGATGTATTCAATAACATGGACATTGATTAGGTACATAAAAAATAATCTCTTCAACTATTTCAGTCCACACTGAAAAAAAAAATATTTGTATTATAAATGACATTACTCAGAAACTAAGACTGCTGCTAATATATTTACAGGTGCAGCATAAAAATCAAGATGATCAACCAACAATGGGAGAAAATGACTTGAGGATCATAGCAACGAAACCAACAAGTTCAGATATTACATCAGCTATAACAGATGATAATGAGCATGTAAATGGTAGCCAGGAACTGACGGAGGAAGAGATTGAACAATTCATAAAAAATGAGCAGGTTGCAGCATCTGAAGGCAACAATGCACCAATCAACAACAAGTACACCCCACAGCTATCGATGGAATTTAAGACTAGGGATGATGCTCACCATTTCTTCAACTTCTATGTGTTCCTAGCCAGATTTCTAGTTGCCATAACACATACGACAAGAACTCAAAGTAAGAAGAGAAATAATGAGGTAGTCAAAGTGACAATGAAATGCAATCGTCGAGGAAAAAAAGGAATCAAAGTCTTTAGAGCAAGAAGAAGCTAAAATAGACAAGGATGTTAGAAAGAAACTGGTAAGGAGAAGGAAAATAAATGTTCAGTAGAAGTCAAATTGTCCTTGTGTTATGATGGTGAAAGAAGGAGGAGGTGTTTGGAAGATTAAAACTCTTGATTTGGAGCATAATCATGAGCTATGCCCTGGAGACAGGGATCAGCTATTTTCTGGTCACAAGTATATAACAGAAATGGAAAAAGGACTTATCAAGACTTTGAATGATAACAATATCTCGACTAGAAAGATGGTTTCTATTCTATCGTATCTGAGAGGGGGGCTTACAGCTCTACCGATAAAAAAAGATATTAGTAACTATAGGACAAAGCTGAACAAAGAAGTTAAAGGATCAGATATGATACAAGTACTAGATTATTTCAGAAAGAAACAAAATGAGGATCCGTCTTTCTTTTACAAGTTTGATTTAGATGAGGACAAGAGAGTGAGAAACTTATTCTGGACAGACTGTTCTTCTATGAAATATTATGCAGATTATGGAGAATGTGTAAGTTTTGACACGACATATATGACCAACCGATACAACTTACCTTTTGCACCATTTGTTGGAATCACAAGACATGGGCAAAGTTGCCTTTTCGGATGTGCTTTCTTGCATGATGAGATAGTGGACACTTTTAAGTGGGTATTTCAAACTTTCCTTGAAGCAATAAGAGGAAAACACCCTCAAACGATCATCACAGACCAAGACATGGCGATGAAATCCGCAATAGAGCAAGTCTTCATAAACACAAAGCACAGAAATTGCTTGTTCCACATAAAGACCAAATGTTACAATAAGAATGTCAAGGTCTTTGCAGCAAACGAAGGACTATATGAAGACTTCGAAGATATAGTGAACAATAGTCTAACAGTGGAAGAATTTGAGTGACTTTAGAAGATAATGATTGAGGAAAGAAACCTTCAAGGGAATTACTACTTTTCTAAAATGTGGGAAATGAGGAAAAGTTTTATTCCGGTCTACTACAAAAATAATGTCTTCCCTTTCGTACAGACCACATCTAGGAGTGAGGCAACAAATGCTAGGTTCAAAGACAATGTAGGGCCAACCTATAGTATCATTAGCTTTCTGAAAGAGTGCAATCAGATTGTTGATACCATAAATCGAGCAGAAAGACTAGAGGACAACTATAGCAAGCAGAAAAGGCAAATGAATTTATATTCAGCTACAGAATAGAGCAGCAGGTACAACAGCTATACAACAGAAATATATTCAAAAAGTTTTAGCTATAACTGAAGGCAACATCAAGGCTGAACTACAGGGAAACCAAAGATGGGAAAACATTTTAGGTGTGGCAAAAAAAGTAACTAGATTCAGGAGGTTCATAGGTTCAACAAATATACAGTAAACACTGACCTAACAGAAGGCGAAGAAGAATTTACCTGCATATGTGCAAAATTCAGCAAAGATGGGATACTCTGCTCTTATATCCTGAAAATAGTCATTGAAAAGGAAATCAACACAATTCTAGACAAATACTTCCTAGACAGGTGGAGAAAAAAGGATATGAAGGTACATGTTGAAAGACAAGAAGAAACAGTTGCAACAAGCTCATTGTTGAGATTCAACATATTATCCAGGAAGTCAATAATACTGAATTCAAAAGGATCAAAAAATGAGGAAGCCATGGAATACCTTATGGCAGAATTCGATAAGATGGAAATCAATTTAGATAGAATGTTATCTGCTCAGCAAACAGGTAAAGCACAAAATGACCAGCAAGGAAATGAAGAAGGAGAAACTATAGCAGTAGAAACTGGAGATCCATAGACTAAAATAGATGATCTAGAAAGAATTTAGAGAAAGGGAAGGCCACCTAACCCTGTCAGAATGAAGACACATATAGAAGAAATAAAGAAGAAGATGGTGGAAGTAGAAAAGAAGAAAAGGAAGAAAACAAATGACATAGACGGTGTAGGTAAAAAATTTCAGGACATACAAATAGAATTTCAATACATACAAATAGAATTTGAATCCAAATGCAAAAATTCTTATTTATGTGAACTAATAATGTTTTGTAGGCTCTCCGGTGAAGCCAAAAAGAAAGAAGAGAAAGGAAACATCAAATGGTAGCATTGATCACCAAGCAACAGAACACTGAGGACATGGTAATCAAAGATGATCAATATATGGAAAGCAAAATTTATCAATCAGAAGGAGGGATGCTGTTGGGGTATGACCCTGGATACCCATGGCAGACTACATGGGCTGTGCTCCCATGGGCGGTCCAGCCCATGAGACAAAGCCTTGCGGAGCATGGCGCTACTCGGTGCACCCCGCAAGACACCAGAAAGATATCCTAAAGATACTATGAGATCTGTTAGGATGCGTCTGATCCTATGATTTCTGTAATCTGTTATTACTTTTTGATTATCTTCTAGATCTAACCGACTTGTAACCCTGCCCCTAAGATTATATAAGGCGGACAGGGACTCCTCAAAACACATGCAATATTATACGATAGCCAATACAATCTAATAGACCATAGGAGTAGGGTATTATGTCGTGCTGATGGCCCGAACCTGTCTAACTATTGTGTCTCTGTTGCCTTCTTGTTCTCGATTATGTGCACCTCTGCCGATCGATCTACCTTCGTGGGATACCCCTCGGAGAACTACCGATGATATTCTATCGACAGTTGGTGCGCCAGGTAGGGATCTGCGTGCTGTTTCTATGTCGAACAAGATGGTACATTTTGCAAGCTCTTCATCCCTCCCATAGCCTGGCCAGATCTTCATGGTCGGATTGATCTCCTGGGTCATCAATACTGACGGAGACGGAGAGGTCATCGAGCCGATGCAGATCGATTCTGCACAGATCACCCCAACACCTATGACTGTAGATCCGATTGCGGAACCGCCTCTGAGGTCATCTTCACTGACAATTTGTCGCCTGCTCCCCCGCTACCCGAGGAGGCAAATCAACAACGACGATCTGATTGCGTCCATCGATTAGGTTGGCTAGAAGCTCATCGATTGCCTCTCCATCGCATAATAGAATATGACCACTCTGGTCCAGCGCCGACCACCCTTCGAGCTAGATCTATCGGAGGTTGATTTTGGAAACTCCAGGGGTTATGGCCCTATCCTTTGGGCTCACCAACGTCGCCGCCACCTATCAAGGCTCCCTAAGGGGCAAATTCATCGACCAGGAAGGAGATATCTATCCCCTCACTGACCAGATCGCCGACTAGCTCTTGCCAACAGTCAACATGCTACACATCGGCCGATGCCCTAAAGCATCCCTCCAAACCATCCTAGAGGAAAATACAGACTCTGAGTCCTAGGGCTCTATGGAGACTGTTGCCGAAATCACCGCCGTACAACCTCCTCTCCCACCCTTCCGTGGAGGCGGAATTTTCAATGTCAGCATCGATAGCCCCCCATGGGATGCGGAAACTGAGGAGGATTGCGCCGCTCATGTCAATAGGAACGTCAACCGTGCGCAGCACTGAGCAAATGAGGCTGCCCTTGTGCTAGCCGAGGCTGCTCGCAACGATCAGCTCGACTCGCAAGGGAGGCCACACCCACTCCAATGCAACCTCGATGACGAATTTGTCCATGGTAGCGGCCACGACATCTATAAGACCCCAAGCACCAACTTGGCCATGGCTGCCAATGAGCTCGCCCGACTTCCACAAACGCCAGAAGTCACCAAGGTCACCGCCATGCTTAAAGCGGCGCACTGCCAGGTCAATGAGATCCGCCAGGATCAGAGACCTTCCTACTCGATAAGCTCGATTCGCCGATCCACCATGCTAAGATCTAATCACTACCCCAGCCAAAGTTGCTTCGCTGACTAGCACCACGATGATGGACAACCTCTTTAGGGGGAGCTAGGGGCAACCACATCGACTACCCTCGCCAACATGACCAGGAAGTCGACGAAGACGTCTGAGTGCACATCAACAATCTTCGAGATGCACGATGTTAAATTGACGTGCATCATTTCTCTCGCCATGAAGAAGAAGTACGCCGCCGTCAAGAATATGAGCAAGAGTTCGGTAATCCAGACTCAGCCCTCCAGCCACTCAACGTCGGCAACACCGCAGATCATGATGGCGATGATCCCAAAGGGCCTCAAGCATTCACAAGGGCACTCCGAACACTCTAGTGGCCCTGTGGTTTCAAAATCACTGGGGTCGAGCCCTATGAGGGATGGATGAACCCCACATAATGGTTGTAAGCTTATGCCACTCCTGTGCATGCCGCCAGAGGAGATACAAGCATCATGGCAAATTATCTTCCCATCATGCTCATGCCAACTGTGATGAACTGGTTCACAAGCCTTGTCCCAGACTCCATCAGATCCTGGGAAGAGCTGAAGAAGGTCTTCACCGACAACTACACGGCTACGTGTACTTGGCCGGACACCAAACATGATCTGAACCGCATCTACCAAAAGCCATCTAAGCTCCTCTATAGCTACATCAGACACTTTTTCGAGATGAGGAATTCTATTCCTAATATCATGGAAGCTGAGGTCATCACCACCTTTGTCCTAGGACTCCATCACCGCGACCACTGCTCCAAGTTCAATCACAAGTCACCAAAAGGGATTAGTGAGATGATTACGACCGTCGACTAGTATGCCAACACCAAAGAGGCTAAAGTATGCTTCAACGAGGATACGGGCACTCATCACCCAACTCACCGCTACGACAAGCGACCTGATGACCGACGCCACAGTGGCCACTGCTACGACGACAGTAGTCACCATCGGGACAGTGGTCGTGATTGGCCAGAAGGATCCAAATCTAGTCAATATCACCGCCACCGACTAGACCACATCATCGCCACCGTTGATGAACCTCGCGCCAAGTGCAACTACGATAAACAATATAAGAAGATCCTCGAAGGACCGTGCCCTCTCCATAAGAACAGCAAGCACAAGATGAAGGACTGCCTCGATTTGGCTAAGGAGTTACAGGCTAAAAAGCCAGACGACGACAACAATGATGGAGCCAGAGGCCGTCGACCACCTGGAGACAACAACAACACCTTCTAGGATCACAACAAAGTGGTCGCCACCATATTCAGGGGCCTCACCGCCGCCGAGAGCAGAAGAGATCGGAAGCTCACCGCCCGCCGGGTGCTCGCCGTTAATGTGGAAGACGTCGTCTCCAACCCTAGCTATCACCCCTGGTCTAAGGTCCCCATCACCTTCAGCAGGGCCAACCAGTGGGTGGACATCCCTTACATAGGGCATTTCTCCTTGGTTCTTGATGCAACCATCAGGAAAGTACTCGTCGATGGCGAAAGCACTCTAAACCTCCACTTCATCGGAGCCCTAAAGGAGCTAGGCCTTAGGATAGGAGACCTCACACCCTTCGACTCCTCCTTCTAGGGCGTGGTACCTGGCAAGGCATCCAAACTACTTAGAGAGATCACCCTTCTAGTATAGTTCAACACGGCTAGCAACTACCGCGTCGAGCACATCAACTTCTACATCGCCAACTTCTACACCACCTACCATGCCATATTTGGTCAGCCTACTCTAGCCAAGTTCATGGCCATACCGCACTATGCCTATCTAGTATTAAAGATGCCTTCGCCTGTAGGAGTTCAGGCTCTGTGGGCCAACCTCTCCATCGCCTATGCCTGAGAGACATAGAGTCTCTCCCTCGTCGAAGCCACCGACCTCTCCATCCAGATGGCCAGCATGGTCAATGACACCAAGACGATGCCCATCGATGACCTAGAGATCCTAGTGCTAGAGCCTCCTCATCCTCCGCCAAGTCTAAGGAAACAAAGGAGGTCGGCCTCAGCCTCGACGACCCCACCAAGACCGTGAAGATTGGGGCTCACCTCGACCCCAAATAGGAAGCGCGCTTGTCTCCTTCCTACGTGCCAATGCCAACATGTTTGCTTGAAAACCTATAGACATGCTAGGGGTACCGTGGGAGAAGATCGAGCACTCCTTGAATGTCTCACCGACTGCCAAACCGATCAAGCAGAAACTCCGATGATTCATGCCAGACAAGAAGGAGCCTATTAGGGTTGAAATAAAACGGCTACTAGCTACCGGATTTATTAAAGAAGTGTATCATCCTAAGTGGTTAGCAAAACATGTTCTTGTTCAAAAAAAGAAAAAAGAATGGAGAATGTGCGTTTATTACACTGATCTCAACAAACACTGCCCTAAAGACCCCTTCGGTCTGGCTCAGATAGATGAGGTTGTAGACTCCACCACCGGCTGCGAACTGCTCTCCTTCCTCGACTGTTACTCTGGCTATCACCATATAATCTTGAAAGACGACGACCAGATCAAAACGTCGTTCATCACGTCTTTTGGTGTGTATTGCTATACCACCATGTCCTTTGAACTCAAGAACATCAGGGTGACCTACCAAAGGGCCATCCAGATGTGCCTCGATCAATAGATAGGCCACAACATCGAAGCTTACATCGACGATGTGGTCATCAAGTCCAAGACCGTCGACAATCTCATTGCCAACCTCGAAGAAACTTTCGCTAACTTGAAATGATACAGATGGAAGTTGAACCCTTCAAAGTGCATCTTTGGAGTTCCATCTGGTATACTCCTGGGCTACATCGTCAGCGCCCATGGCATCGAACCCAACACCGACAAGGTCTCCGCCATCACCAACATGAAATAGCCAACTTGCGTAAAGGATATACAAAAGCTTATAGGGTGCATGGCCACCCTCAGTCGCTTTATATCATGCCTCAATGAAAAGGGTCTACCATTCTTCAAACTACTCAAGGCCTCCGAGCGCTTCTCCTAGTTAGAGGAGGCAGATACAGCTTTTGAGCAACTCAAGTTGTTTCTAACGAAGCCTTCGATCATGACGGCGCCTCGACCAGATGAAACCCTACTGATCTACATCGCCGCCACTTCTCGCGTCGTTAGCACAGCTATCATCGTCGAGCGTGAGGAAGCTGAACACGCCTATAAGGTACAACATCCGGTCTACTTCATCAGTGAGGTTCTTAATGAGTCCAAAACTCGTTATCCTCAAGTTCAGAAACTGCTATACGCTATTCTGATCATGTCACGCATGCTCTGCCATTACTTTGAGTATTACAAGATCGTCGTGGTCACCGAGTTCCCTTTGGGGGACATCCGTTGCAACAAAGAGGCCAACGACCACATCATCAAGTGGCTATCGAGCTCGACACTTACTCCATTGAATTCAGAAGTAGGCCTACCATCAAGTCATAGGCGCTCGCTGACTTCATCACTGAGTGGACTAAGATTTAAGAGCCCATCCTGGCTACTTGCCTCGAGCACTAGGTGATGTACTTCGATGGTGCCCTCAACATCAATGGTGCTGGTGCTGGCATTCTATTCATTATGCCGACCAAAGACAAGCTCCGATATGTTCTCTGAATTCATTTTCTAGCCTCCAACAACGTCGCAAAGTATGAAGCATGTCTCCATGGATTCTGTATAGCCGTTGAGCTCGGCGTCAAATGCCTCATGCTATACGGAGACTCTACGCTGGTCATCAACAAAGATTGGTCCTGTTCCAATGAGAAGATGGACGCATACTGTGCCGAAATTAGGAAACTCAAAGGGAAGTTCTACGGTATCGAGTACCACCATGTGGTACGAGATCAAAATCAGCTCGCCGACCACCTATCTAAGATAGGCTCTTCTCGCGTTGTGATTCCACCTAGGGTCTTTGTTCAAGACCTATTTGCATCATTGTGGGGGTATGGCCCCCGGTATCCACAAGACAAGACATGGGCCGCACCATCAGAGGTGGCCCAGCCCATAAGATCAAGGCATGCATGGCACTACTCGACGTGCACCGCAAGATATTGTATAGTACCAAATATGATACTTTTCTTATAACCCTACCCCTATAGACTATATAAGAAGAGGTAGGGGTCCCCTAGCGAAAAAGATACATACATCTGTAGGCATGCAATATCATACGATAGCTAATACAAACCAACAGACCACAAGAGTAGGGTATTACGTCGTACTGATGGCCTAAACCTATCTAACTCGTGTGTCTCTATTGCCTTCTTGTTCTTGATCACATGCTTCTCTGTTGATCAATCTACCTTCATGGGATACCCCATGGAGGACTGCCGACGATATTCTGTCGACAGTTGGCGCGCTAGGTAGGGGGCCTGCATGTTGTTTCCTTGTCGAACAAGATGGCTTTTTTCATAGGCTCTTCGTCCCTCCTATAGCCCGACTAGATCTTCATGGTTGGATCCATCTCGTGGGTCATCAACGCTGATGGAGTCAGAGAGCTCATCGAGCCGGTGCAGATTGATTATGCACCGATCACCCCCATACCTGCGACTACAGATCCAATCTTAGAACCACCTCTGAGGTCACCTTTGAAAGGTCCTTATGTGGTTTTGGTAATTGAGTGACAACCCTAGGTGGACTAATTGTGTTTATATGAGATACATAGATGATTAGTCCACAAGTATATGTGTGTGAGCAACATATGCGTGAAGGTGAAAATGGTTTGGAGATGTTGCAAAGCTCACACATGTGATGATGAAGGAGCTTATTGCACATGAGACATGACATTGAGTCATGTGATCAAGGTGGAGAAGATCAAGACAAGACTTGGCTTGATGGACCGGTTGCAAGCGTGAAGGGCAAGTCGGAGGCTTTGGAGCGATGGACCGCGTGGCGGTGAAGCTTGAGCAAGACTTGACGCCGATGGACGAAGGCAATAGTGAAAAGCAAGTGAATTCAAGATCGATGAACCAATATGATCACGTGATGATATGAAGTGGATCATATCATTGTTGATCATGTTGGTGCATGTGTTGCATCGACATTGGAGGAGATGGAATGAAATGCGCAAGGCAAAGGTATAACCTAGGGCATTTCATTTCACCGGTCATACGTGTGTAGACAAGTTGATGACCAGGTTTAGGATAGATGGCCGTACTATCAAGAGGGGTAAACTTGTTTGCATATCAGTCATCTAGTGCTACTCGAGTGATCTAACTTTGCATCATCGCTAGGATCGAGTGGCATGGCAAGTTGAGTGGCTAATCCTTTGGAAAACGTTTGTGAAAAGCTAACACACATACACATGGTGGTGCACACTTGGTGGTGTTGGCACATTTGCATAGGAGAATAAGTTAGAGTTATCGTGAATCAACTATAGAATGGTCCTTGGATTGGAATACTATTTTGATCCATTGTGATTTGGATCAAGTATGCATGTGGGATGTGTAGCCCTTTGAGTAAGCTTTCTAAAATGTCCAAGATCATCGAAATCGGAGTTCGGAACTAAGAGTTATAGCCGATTTAGCGCTGAAAGGTCTGTGACCGGATGCTGGGGCAAAAAACGATCGGACGCTAGGGTCCAGCGTCCGGTCAGCACCTGCGAGTCCGGTCACAGCGTCCGGTCAGTGTTTTTAGCATGTCCAGAAGCGACCGGATGCTGGAAGAGTCTAGTCAGTGATGACCGGATGCGTTCGGTTGCTGAAAAACATCGCTAGAACCTCTCTGTAAGTGACCGGACACTGGGTTTCAGCGTCCGGTCATTATGACCTGCGCGTCCGGTCAGTACGCGCTTTGCCCAGTGAAGGGGTAATGGCTATTTTAGCCCTTGGGGCTATAAAAGGAGTGTGTGGCTGGCCTTGGGCTGGTTGCTTAGCACCCTCACGCCTATGTGGCTTGTGTAGGAGTGCTTGGATGCCCTCTAACTCACTTGTGCTTGCAAGAGTGCGAATCGATTGCGAGTGAGTGTGATTCTAGTGTGTTGCATTATGAGATTACATCGAGTGGCACTAGGTGATCGAGTTGCAAGCCGGTGGTGCTTGTTACTCTTGGAGGTTGCCACCTCCTAGATGGCTTGGTGGTGGTCTCCGTCGAAGCCCGCAAGAAGCTTGTGCGGTGCTTCGGAGAAGAGCTTTTGTGAGGAGCATTGTGCTCACCCCGCAGGAGCCGCAAAGAGCAACTCTAGTTGAGCGTGTCATTGAGCTAACCTTACTTTTAGGGTAGGCTTTTGCGGTGCCCGACATGCGGGCTTGGCGGGTGATGCCAATTAGCCGTCGAACCACCAAGTGAGCGGTCGACACAACGGGGACGTAGCGTGTTGGCAAGCACGTGAACCTCAGGAGAAAATCACTATGTCAACCTTATTCTTCTTGTTGGTTTGCAATCCCCTTACACAAGCTTGTGATTACTTTTATATACATTGTGCTTGTGTAGTTGCTCTTGTGATTAGTTAGCTTGTGTAGCTCAATAGTTACCTTCTTGCTTGTGTAGCATAGAAGTAGCTCCCTTGCGTGGCTAATTTGGTTTGTGTAACCTTGTTAGACACTTTGCTTAGGTTGTGTAGCTAAGTATTTGAACTCTATAATTTGGCATTGGTTGCCTTGTTATTGAGCATTGCTAATGAGCTTAGTTGGCCTTGTGCTTTTACTTACTAGCATGTGTAGGAGCTCTCTCATTGCTTGAAATACTAGTGGCATAGGTTTGTGTGACCTTGCTCCTAAAATTGGTTAGGTGAGCTCTAGTTAGCCCATCACCTTTGTTGCTAAATTAGGATCTTTGCAAGATGCTAGAGAACATAGATAGAGGGGTGTAGTCTTGGCTAGACCGATAGTTTTAATTTCGCACTTGTTTCGGTTAGCCGACGCGATTAAGTTTTAGTAACGACTATTCACCCCACCTCTAGTCGCCATCTCGACCCTTCAGCCTTCATCGACAACTCATCGCTCGCTTCCTCGCTACTAGAGGAGGCAGATCAACAATGATGATCTGATCGCATCCATCGATCGGGTCGGTCTGAAGCTTGTCGATTGCCTCTCCATCGCCGAATCGGCTCTGGACACTCTAGTTTAGCGCCAACCACCCTCTGATCCAAATCTATCGGAGGCTACTCAGGAAAGTCCAGGGGTTACGGCCCTACCCTTTGGGTTCACCAATGTCGTCGCCGCTTACCAACATGCACTGAGGGGTAGATTCGTCGACCAGGTTGGAGACGTCCATCCTCTCGCTGACCAGATAACACCATTTGCCGCCTGCTGCCACGCCGACCAGACATTCTGTCTAAAGCTAAGTCACGCTTTAATATTTTTCTAAATATTCTCCAATCTTCGTTAATCGCCATGATGTTTCTCTGACCTATTTTCTCCATGTTTGCTCTCTAAACGATTTTTTGAACCCCCGAACAGTCATATTGATGCTCGGACGCCTCTAGAGATGGCCCTATCTCTGGCTCCCTCCCTACACGTGCACGAGCGTCTGCCCTTTGCGTTATGGGTGGTCGGCAGCGACTTCTTAGCGATGCCTGTTCCTCCTACACGTGCACGGGCTTCGTGCTCCGTGTTATGGTTAATAGGCTAGCTAGGGCTGGAGATTCAGCTACACACTAACTGTTCGGGCGGTTTATATTAAAAATATCTTCACACCAACTAATCACCGAGCTACTTACGCTATTTCATCGCCATTGCTGATTTTTCTCTAGAGTTCATATATTTATACATCATGTACTACCCGTTCTACATATTTGTATTACAGGATCATCGGACAACCTGGTGCTCGGGCTTGTCCACCGATCAACTGGTAGGACCGCTAGGTCCATAGACTGCGTCGCCGACCAGTTGATCAGACTGTTCGCTGGTCGCTTCTACTCAATGTTCACTTTACCGCCGACCAGTTGACCAGACTGTTCGTCGCTCGTGCTTCATCGCCAGCTATGTCGGTTACTCCTTGGCCCTCAGATTCTTCGCGCTCGAGGACTAAGTGGGCATACTTCACCGCACTTCACCTTGCAGACATCGCCAGCTATGCCGGGGACTCCTCGGTGCTTGGACGTCGCTAGCGGTGCCGAGGACTCCTTGGTGCTCGGACATCGCCAGCTACGTCGAGAACTCCTCGATGTTCGGACATCACCAGCTACACCGGGGACTCCTTGGTTCACGGACATCGCCAGCTATGTTGGGAACTCCTCGCTGCTCGGACATCGCCAGCTACACCGGGGACTCCTCGGTGCTCGGACATCGCCACCTACGTCGAGGACTCCTCGGTGCTCGGACATCGCAGCGTATGCTAGGGACTCCTCGGTGCGCGGACATCGCCAGCTACGCCAGAGACTCCTCGCTGCTCGAACATCACCAGCTACGTTGGGGACTCCTCGGTGCTCGGACATCGCCGCCTACGCCGGGGACTCCTCAGTGCTCCGACATCGCCAGCTACGTCGGGGACTCCTCGGTGCTCTGACATCACTGCCTACGTCAGGGACTCCTCAGTGCTCGAACATCACCACCTATGCCGGGGACTCCCTTGGTGGTCAGATCTTGCTACGTCTCATCGGTGTGCTATCAAGCTGCTCCATGCTGTTCGGATCAGGGTGCTGATCTTGGGCAGCACGTCTGGGGTCTTGATACGCGCATGTCAGACGATGTTGGCAAGCTTTCAGACTTCTTTTTTTTGACCCTGCTACAAGATTCATTCTTCATCTTCCAGCAGGCTCGGGGACTAAGTGGGCACACTTCACCTTACGGTGAATGTGCACTTTTCTCATCTCGAGGCTACGCCCGGGGACTGGCTCCCTACTTGGCCGGTCTTCTACTTTCTGACCCTGGCACCATGTGACTACGTCACCTACTGTCAGGCTCAAGGACTAGCTATGGGGGTATGGCCCCCAGTATCCACAAGACAAGACAAGACATGGGCCGCACCATCAGAGGTGGCCTAGCCCACAAGATCAAGGCATGCACGGCGCTGCTCGGCGTGCACCGTAAGATATTGTATAGTACCAAATATGATACTTTCCTTGTAACCCTACCCCTCTAGACTATATAAGGAGAGGTAGAGGTCCCCTAGTAGAAAAGATACATACATTTGTAGGCACGCAATATCATACGATAGCTAATACAAACCAACAGACCACAGAAGTAGGGTATTACGTCATACTGATGGCCTAAACCAGTCTAACTCGTGTGTCTCTGTTGCCTTCTTGTTCTTGATCACACGCTTCTCTGCCAATCAATCTACCTTTATGGGATACCCCTTGGAGGACTACCGATGATATTCTGTCGATAGTCATCCATTAAGGAATAGAAGGAAGTTCAAGAAATCCCCCCTACCGAGCGGTTGGTACTTATAGTACCTTCGCCAGCCACCGACTCGAGGGAATAGTTCATCAAGTACCTCACTAGCGCCGATGTACCCGCCGACAAGACTGAAACTAAATGTCTAATCCATTGAAGCAAGCATTACGTACTGGTAGACGGGAACTTGATGAGGAAAAGTGCCAAGGAAGGGATACTACAGAAATGCATCGCCCAAGAAGAGGGAGTGAAACTACTTCTTGAAATTTACTCTGGTTCCTGCGGCAATCACATGGCCTAGAGAAACTTGGTCGCCAAAGCTTTTCGAGCTAGTTTTTACTGGCCTACGGCCATCACCGATGCAGAAGACCTCGTTCGATGTTGTGAAGGATGCCAATTTTCCACCAAGCAAATACACATGCTGGCACAAGAACTGTAGATCATCCTAGCTTCCTAGCCCTTTGCATGCTGAGGACTGGACATGATTGGGCCTTTCAAGCCTATGCCAGGTGGTTTTCGGTACATGTACATCGCCATTAACTAGTTTTCTAAGTGGATCGAATACAAACCGCTTGTTTCGGCTACTACAAAGAAGGCAGTTGAGCTCTTCGAAGATATTATCCATAGATTCGATCTCCCAAATAGCATTATCACTGACCTCAAAACTACATTCACTGGTCATCATTTTTGGGACTTCTGCGAAGACCAATGCATCTCCATCAAATACGTCCCTGTTGCCCATCCTAGAGCCAACGGCTAGGTCGAACGGGTGAACGACATGATCGTTGATGCCCTCAAAAAGAGGCTATATCAAAAAGAGGAAAAGCATTCGGGCAGATGGCTCAAAGAGCTCCCAACTGTGGTCTGGGGACTGCGCACTCAAGGTAGTCGCAGCACCGGTGTGTCTTCATACTTTTTGGTCTATGGCTCAGAAGCCATACTTCCAACGGACATTGCCTTCCGAGCACCTAGGGTGGAACATTATAATGAAGAGCAAGCCACATCTGTTCAGACAGAGGACTTCGATTGGGCCAAAAAAGAACGCCTGGTCACTTGCATCCGCACAGCCAAATACCTAGAAGGCTTGCGAAGATACTACAACCACAACATCAAAAGCCATTCATTTGCTGTCGGCGATCTCGTTCTCCATAGAAAATAGAAAACCGAAGAGATGCACAAGCTCTCCTCCCCCTAGGAATGACCTTACGTGGTCAAAGAGGTTACCTAACCAGGGTCTTACTGGCTATGTGCCTTGGACGAAATCGATATCCCCAATTCATGGCACATCGAGCACCTTATATGTTTCTATCCTTGAAACACTCCAGATATGTACTCTCCACTCCATAATGAATGAAGTTTTTATCGCCATAATTTGTCTCCATTATTTCTCCATTGTGGTTTAATCTCTATTTGCGGTCGCCAGCTCTAAGCTACTCCTTAACAAACTCCAATACATGATCTCCATAAACGTTGCGCCACATTTCTCCATATCTCCAAGATATTTCGCCAACTGTCGAGCAGCACACGTTCTCCTATGTGTTCTTTAGAGAAGACCCAGTCTCCGATCTCTCCATACACATGCTACGGGCTCCGCGCTCTGTGTTATGGGTGGTCGGTTGTGGTTCCTCGGTCACACCTGTTCTTCCTACACGTGCACAGGCTCCGTGCTCAATGTTATGGAATACGGGCTAGCCAAGGCCAAGAGCCCAGCAATGAACTAATTGCTCGGACGCTACTCATACCACGTATAATTGCGTTAGGGTTAACACTACATCTATTTTTCACTGAAAAACTGGCAAACTACATAAACATGCACATGTCACTTTACAACATTTATATAGATACATAAATGTTTGTCTACGCCCTCGTGCGTTTAACCATCCTCTCTAGCAGTTACGTATAGGTTACTCTCTGAGTAGGTCATTGTGTTTGGCCTTCTCTATCCACCACGCCAAATAGATCGATGTCACCGGCTAGCTTCTTCGCCGTGTCCTCCACCTCATCTTCTAGCTGCTGCTGCTTTGTCGCACCCATCCCTCTAGCGAATCCGGCCCCTATTGCTTGAAGATCGATGGTAGGGTAGTGGGACCAGACCACCGGTAGGGCGTGTGTCATGTCAGAGATAGTGGCATCTCGGTTGAAGCTCTTGAAGTTCTCCTACACCGCATTGCATCTGTCGATGATGGTGTCCAGACACGGTGGCCTATCGTCAGGCTAAGGAGCTACCTCCATGCCGACGTAGTTGAGCTTAGGCTTGACTCCGACAACCACGGCGTCAAGTTTCCCCCTCTAGGTTCTGGCCTCCTGCTCCAGCACGTCGAACTACGCCTTGGTCCTCTAACGGTATTCTGTAAGCACTGAGAAGATCCATCAAGCGAAGAAGTTACTTCAGCAACAACGCCGACCACGAACAACTCACCTTTTAGCTCCTCGACTAGCTTCTTCGCTTGCCTAGATGCCTTCTTCTCCTCCTCTTGGAGTTGACTAATGACTTGATGCAACTGATTGAGCTCCGTGTCTTGCTCTACAAGCTGTTTACACCAAAAATTGGTAAGCTTTCCCTACAAAGGAAGAGATCGGCCGATGATGTCGAATGCAAGAAAGATCTCCTAATTGATGTATATTTATGAACCGACCGAGGAATAATCTTTAAAATATTTTGAGAGAAGCATGATGTCCAAGATCTCTTGATGTGAGGATAAGAGGCAGCTGGGAGCATGAGTTAATTTGCATACACGTGAAGGAAATTAAAGGAAGCCAGCCGGACTCCATATGTATCATGTTATATGGGTTATCTCTAATACGAATCGGTCTAGGAGCAATATATTGATATCCAAAAAGAAAGCATACCAATTTAATTATCATTGGAAATTGGCATACGTATGACTGGGTACAAGCAAGTAAGATGGTCCAATTATATACGTGTATATGGTACACATGTTTTGGAGTGGTTAATAGTTACTAATCTGTTAAGGATGCATGTATACACGCATACAAGGATATACAAGGAAAGCTTCTTGATACTGGTTGCCAACGTGATGAAGATGTAGGCCATTGAAGATATGCTCAAGCACATGCATACCTACACACTACCAGGCTATTGTGGAGAAGAGTTTCCAGGTTTGGCTAGGTGAGGGAAAAGCAAGATGAAAGAGGGAAGAAAAATCTATGGTTATTTACTTCAGCAACATGCAGATCAGATAAGGAAGGAACATAGAGTGAAAGCAAGGCAAGCAAATCCAAGAGAGATTGTCAATTTGATCTTGCATGAAAGTTTATATTTGCCAGAGGGAGAAATAAAGAGATATATACGTATACGTGATGGTAACATCCAAGTGCACATCAACGGTGAAGGAAAGCAAGAACGCATATCATGTATATGCGTATACAAGGCCAGCAGCATCATGTTCATATACATGCTATGCGAGGTGTGTCTACACAGGACTCTTGCCGATTGAACCAAAGATGCGTCGATCAAGAAAGCTTCAATAGCAAGGATTCTACAGAAGGGAAAGTCAGAGTCCATGTTTCTTAGTATTTCCTTTTGTTTAGATATTTCTTTTGAGGCAAGTTTTGTACGTCATTAGCCTAGGGTATAAATATTAACCCCCGGCCATTGTATCGGACACATAATAAATCAAATACAAGTTTCTTACTTTTTTTTGGCTCCGGTCACCCCTTAGGAGTAGGATTAGAGTAGATCTCGGCGAGTTCTTCAGCGAGCAGGGCTGCATCGGTCCGGTCGACCTCTGGCTTGTCTGTAAGTATCATTATGGCTTATACTTTTGTTCGTACGGCTGCATTGATCTAGTCAACCTCCACTGTGACTCTAGTATAAGCTAGTCATCGACTCTTGTTTAGTTCAAGTATGGCTGCATCGATCCGGTCGACCCCCACTGCTTGAACTAGATTAAGGTCAAGTTATCGGCTCTATCTAAGGGTGGCATCCTTCAGATAGATTCATTAAGTTACCGATATTGCTTATAGCTTTCATTATTTATTTAATTACAACAATATCACTTCGCCCGATTGGAATTGATCTAGATAGGCCTTATATCCTGTTTAACCCATCGTTTGTTAATCTAAACTGATCTAATCTACATCTTAAATGATGAGTTATGTTTTATCAGCTGTTTTATGTCAATCTTGATCGTGCATAGTGTGCGGTTAAGGCATGTCTGGTCTTGAATAGATCTATTGGCTAACAAAAACTGTTCCATGGCCCGTTATCATAGCCTGTGTGATTCTGCCTCACACCCCACTGTTAGCACCGTGGAGTGGGGATTGTTATTTGATAGATCTGTTCCTAATAGGGCATGACCTTAACTGTGCGCTATGCCTGAATCAGCTATTTTAGCCAATATCGAGCTTTTACATATGCAGTTCACATCATGAGACCGTTAAAGTATAGATAGGTTGAAAGATATGTTAGCCCCATGATCTTATTAATGTATTATAGCCTACATGATTCTGCCTCATGCCCCACTGATATTAGTAATAAGTTAGTGTCGTTGAATTTATCGCTGTTTCTACGGCCTATATGATTCTGCCTCATGCCCCACTGGTCATAACGATAGATGAGATCTAATATATCCATTAGATTTATCTTTAATAAATGGTTAAATGATGATGAGCTGCTTCTTTTATATAAAAAGGGATTTGGTTACTTGCAGTCATTGACTTAGTATAAACTGATTATTGTTGACATCCTATTGCCATTGACTAATATTTGTCTAAATAACAAGATTCATCATGAACGATAACTGATTTACCTTCCATGATTCCATGTGCTTTAATTGATTTATTCTTATGTGTATGCTGGAATCGACTATTTAGTCGATCTCCTTCCACATCGGCTCTCAGAGCCACACATCTAGGACTGTCTGGCAACACTAGCACATTCTACCTTAAATTACTAATTAGCTTTCTCTCCTTGTCAATTACAGGGTTAAATTGACTGGCATGTCTCGGGAGGAGTGCGTAGGATCGATAATCCCTGCGTTGAAGCTAGGCGGATCTCTAGCTCCATCGAGCGAAC
Source organism: Miscanthus floridulus (assembly GCF_019320115.1). Lineage (NCBI taxonomy): Eukaryota > Viridiplantae > Streptophyta > Magnoliopsida > Poales > Poaceae > Miscanthus > Miscanthus floridulus. Next base: position 217,566,261 of record NC_089587.1, on the reverse strand, counting down.
CCTTCCGGCTTACTCGTGTGCCCTCAGCATGGGACAAAATTTCGTGCTGACACAAGCATAACGGTCATCAGCAACAATAAGACTGTTCGGCAATGCAAAGCAAATTTGCTGATCCGCCATACCTTTTCTCTGCTCAAAGACATTTCTCAGCTGCTCGGATTTGTGCTCCTGCTGCTCGGAAAGACACGTTAGCTGCTCAAAGACGGTAGCCATCTGCTCATATAGGATGTCCTTCTAGTACTCTAGGTCCTTGGCGTTGGACTCAGCAAGATCCCGCTCACGCTGGGCCCTCTAGACGTTCTTCTCCATCAGCTTCATCGCCTCCTTCAGCTTCGCATTCTCCTCGACAAGGGGCTCCATCCTCTTGATCAGCTCCTGCCGGTGTATGGTAGTTCATGCTATGCCCTGCAAAAGCACTGAGATTATGAAGAACTCTAATCTCCAACGCCAAAGACAAACATCGCCAATGCAATACTAACCTTGATCTACTTCATCACTATGGAAGGGGTGGACTCTAGCCTCCTGACATCCCTGGTGGTGTCCTCCTCTTCAACGACCACCACTTCATCCCCCTGCTTGTGGAGGATCCGAACGGCTTGAGGTCATGATTCCTCATGCTCAATCTCTTCCACCTTGTCCTCTTCCTTCATAGCTAGTGGCACCACCTGGAGGCTTGGTGGCCGCACAACATTTCCAACCACGCCCTCTGATGTCTCTAAGAATGTCGCCTGCTCCTCTAGCACCACCAATTTCTCTGCCCCAAACTCCAGTGCGGCGTCGGCAACTCTAGCATCCACCTCTAAAGATCCAGCGGCTCCCGCCGTTGCCCTGGGCATCGCCATTGACTTGTCCACCACCGTCGCCAACCGTTCTCCATCGCCAGGTCCATCAGTAGCGGTGATGCATCAGATTAGCTCATCAATCACCACAAGTATAAGGATCCGACAGCAAAATGAATTCAAGGCAAGGATACTTACACGTCGGCCTCCTGGTACATGGTTCTGAATCAGCGCTGCCTCCCTGAGCCCCCTGGCATGGCTCTAGGATCAACCCGCATGCCCTGGGCTAGAGTTCTCATGGCCCTCGTCGTCAGCCTCTCCTCTGCCCATCGCTCGGGGACTCTCTTCGCCTGCTGCTCGGGGACTCCCTCCCCTCCTTTCGACTGCACCTCCATGCACGTGTTGCACGGCAGAGCCTCAGTGCTCGAAGGAGGAGCTACTAGAGCCCCGTCGTCGTCCAACACTAGGACATCGCCACACTCTATGTTTGAGTGGTCTGATCGTCACCAAGCGAGATGCCGCTCGGCTTATGGGGAGCTACACCTGCTGTCTTCCTCTTCTTCTAGGGTGGCTCATCTATCACCGCCCTTTTCCCCCAAACTTTCTCTGACATCGGGGGGGACTCTCCGTCCAACCAGCACCTGCGCCTCTAGACTCCGACAAGGCATTGATGGCACCTTCCTCTGGCTGAGTAGTTGGCTGGGCATCCACTGCCTTTGGCCAATCGCTCATCGACACGCCTGAGAAGTATGCCGCTCATTCCTACGAATGGATCTTACCATAAGTGAATTAGTTCACTACTCAGCAATGGTACAGAATAAAAAGCATCAGGAACAAACAATTGAGACTTTTACCTGAGGTGGCGGGTTCATGAAGTTGAAGGCTCTCGTCTGCCCTAACACGCTGAATGAGGCATTTGGAGTGAATAGTTTGGCTGCTCGACATATTAGAGCATCCCTTGATAGTCTCTCTGTCCTCTCTCGGGTGCCATCAGTGTCCCCCTTGAAGTCAAAACCCACGTAGGCCCTCTCCTTGCAGGGCTGGACACGACGCACTATGAAGCTCGCTGCCACCAGTCCGCCGTTCATCTTTATGCCCTTTATTAGGCTGAGGAGCTCCCTCATCTGATCCATGTCAGCACTGCTTGGCTTCTCTGACCAGCTCTTCTGGTTCTCTAGAATGTGGTCGATGTCGTAGCGGATGGCGGGATGGCTCTGCTTCATGTAGAACCACCTGGTGTTCCACCCCTTCAGTGAGGTGTTCAGTGGTACAGTGATGTACTCGTCCGCCATCCTATCATAGAGTTGCAGATATATGCCGTTGACCACTTTGGAACCTCCGCCACCCTTCTTCTTCAGCTAGAACAGGTGTTGGAAGAGGTTGAAGTGGGATAGAATTCCAAGATACGCCTCATAGAAATGGATGAAAATAGAGATGTGCAAGATGGTGTTTAGGTGGAGATTGCACAGACTAACTCCCTAGAGCTCCAACAGATCCCTCAAGAAAGGATGAATATGAAATCCTAATCCGCGTCAGAAATAATCTTCAAATACTACGGGTTTAATGGTATGCAGCATCGAGTACGGCTCACCGTTGGTCGGCCGCCATCCGACGGTGACACGGTCCAGAAGAACACCCGCCTCCACCATCCCGTTGATCTTCGCCTCTCCCATGAACGATGGCACCCACTCATTGTCATGACTTGCTCCAGCGGTTGCCTTCTTTGGGTTTCCAACTCCCCTTTTCGGTGCCATCTCTCAGATCTGGTTTGGGATTGGCGGCCGAAGTGCATGTGAATATGAATCGGGAAGCGTGAGGGTTGAGGAGGAAGACAAAGTGGCAAAGGTGGGAGCACGCAGTGCTATGGCATAGTTATAAAGCACTCCCCCACCTTTCGCATTCAAGGGTTTTTGGGAAACCGCTCTATGATTTGTGCCTCTCCGAATTCTCCAAAATGGCATGGTGGGCCGTTACCTAGTCTTTCATGCAACTGCAACCCATATCACCCATTTTTCACCGCAACTTGTTATTGTACACCGAATATTCATTGACTTCTCTACAATCCATTAAGGCTCAGTAACTCCTACTGTACAGCCATTATTCCAATTTTTTCTCCACGATTTGATTTCTCCAAGGTTTCCACTTGTGGCTCGGGGACTACGTCATCACTATGACTTGGTTCCTCACCACACTAGGGACTTTCTTTTGGTTACTGTTGTTTCTGACCCTAGCACCACGTGACCATGTCACCTACTATCAGGCTCGGTGACTAAGTGGGCACACTTCACCATGCGGTGAATGTGCTTTTCTCATTTCAAGGCTCCGCCTAGGGACTAGCTGCCTGCTCGGCTGGTCTTTTGCTTTTCTTCTACTTGGGACCCTGGCACCACGTGACTATGTCACCTACTGTCAGGTTCGAGGACTAAGTGGGCACACTTTACCTTGCAGTGTGTGTGTGTTTGCTATAATATGGAAGACTCCACACCTCTTGAAGTTGAAGAAGATTATCTCCCTTTCTCGTGGACGGACTCTAAGTGGGCACACTTGGTCTACCGTGGGGAAATTTTTGATTTTGAACTTGAGCTCCTTACATCCTTCTGGCAAGCCTTACTTGGGAAAAGCTTGTGCTTGGCCAGACAGGTAAGCTGCTTGGCGACGGTTCACAATTGCTCGATGACTTATCATGGTGGTCGAACCATGAGTCTGACTACTCGGCCTTGTTTAGTTGTTCACACATGCTCGGACAAGCTCAAGACAGTGTTGCACAGCGGATACAAGGTGCTCAGGGCTAGCTGTGGGGGTACGACCTTGGATACCTATAGCAGACTACATGGACTGCACTCCCAGGGGCAGTCCAGCCCACAAGACGAAGCCTTACGGAGCACGATGCTGCTCGATGCTCTCCGCAAGACACCAGGAAGATACCCTCAAGATACTATGGGATCTATTAGCATACGTCTGATCCCATGATTCCTATAATCTGTTATTACTTTCTAGTTATCTCCTAGATCTAACTAACTTATAACCCTACCCCCTAGACTATATAAGGCAGGCAGAGACCCTCTCAAAACACATGTAATATCATATGATAGCCAATACAATCCAATAGACCACAGGAGTAGGGTATTACGTTGCGATGCCGATGATATTCTGTCTACCTTCGTGGGATACCCCTCGGAGGACTACCGATGATATTCTATCGACAGATGTAATCAAATTCAGTGACCAATTAATTTATGTAATTTGTTTAATGAACATGATGTTACAATCTTAAATTAAATTATGCCCAGAAATACAATTGCATATGCTGAGAACTAAAATTATAGTGCCCAGTAGCTGCAAATTACATTGTTGGTGATTGTAATTGTGTAACCAAATGTTTTATTTGTCTAGTTTTGATCAACAATAGATTTTACTAAACCTGCAGCTTACTAAATTACAGAAAAGCAACAGTGACAACACAGAAAACATATGTGTGTTCAAACAGTGTTCTAGCATAAATCACAAGTAAAAAGGGGATGATACACATGTTGGTGACGATTATATAAAGTTAACCACGACCACTAGATGCATGAATGACTATTAACTCATACAAAAAACTTTTTTGTGTTCAGTGATATCAATTGCATTACTTCCTACTCTATTCTTAGACATTTAACAGCGAAGAACAAAACTAGAGAGGTCATATTGCATTACTTCCTCATGTCATAAATTTGCCAATGAAGAAAGTAAGCAAGTCTGCAAAGCAGGATTAGAAGATTGCCTTCTAGAAATGGCCAACTTGGTTTGTTGAATCAACAAAATGGGCTGACTTCCCAAAGAATGTGTGCACACCAGTGGCAATGACAATGGCCTCAATGTCACCCTATTTGCAAGTGGAGCCAGAGTACACTCCATCACCAGAGCCTTTGGTCATAGGAAGAGACTCCCTAGTGAGCGCAAACTGCAAGCGAAACAAAAGTTAGAAGAAGCACAATTTAACATCAACCCAATTCACATAGAGAGGAGCACCTTCAATTTGCATTACCTGATCGATTTTCAGTTGATCCCCTTCAAAGCAGACAAGCGTCAGCTAGAATGATATCCCTAAGCTTCACACTGATGATGTCACCTGGCACAAGGATAGTCGATTCCTCCTGGTCCACCAGCCAATTCCAGAAGGCAGATCACAAGAGGCCGGATCAAATATGTGTTAGCACAAATCAAGACAAACAATATTTTTCTATGAAAGGACAAGGACAAATAAGAGTTGTGGGCAGGCATTACATACATCGCCATTACTCTTTTGGTTAACCTATAGGTGAACTGCACTTTGTGCCTCAAGACGATACCTCTACGTTTTGCATACAAGAAGAATATATAATTCAGAACAACAAAATTGTGATCACAACAAAACCAAACAAACAAACACAAAATTATAGTTGTTTCTCACCTTCTTCTGGTCATAGAAGAATTGACAAGTAGTCTTCAAGGGTCTATAAAAAGATTGGTTGCACTAGAACCTACACAGACAGAACCACCAACTTACTATTACATCTTTAGTCCCACCAACAATATATGCATGGCAGACAATTTGCATCACAGGCTTCCTAAACTCTAGAAAACAAAAAAAATCGATTTCAAGTTAGCACTTATAGTACCCAAACATGTGTGTGCTAAAACAGAAGACAAAATACCTAGGTGTTGTTCTTAACACTCATCATTAGGACTGACATAGGGGCCGTGCTAAATTCATGCTCTATCTATCTAGGCTTATGTAAATATTTAGAAAAGATATAGTGTTAGGCATCTCTATGTATTGACAAGTTAGAAATAAAATAGATACAATAAACAATTATCAGATTTCAATAAGTGTTGTAGATCAAAAAGGGGAAACGACAAAGGGATGTATAACTTACAATTCCCTTTAATGGTGTAGATACAGTCTCATGTGCTCGTTTTGCATAATTCTCACTCTGATTAGCAGAACCACTAGGGTTTATTCTGCTGGGCTCTTCTCTTGCACAAAAATCATACTGAAACATATGTTTTGTTTGTATAAAAGATTTCGTACACATATTTTAAAAGAGCAGGAGAAATCTGGGATGTTGTCAATCTTATCCATTGAGGGTCCAGCAACTGCACTAGTTGTTTCCCCTGCCTGAAAAATGACATACATATGCAATAAGTCCAACAACTCCACTAGTTATTTCAATAGCAGGAAAAAGGCACTTTAGCTCAAATAAAAACAGTCATCAAACAAGTTAAACATTACAAAAAATAGAGGCATATCATACCATTGGTGGAGCAGAGGCAGTAATGGGTGGCTGATACTCTGGAGCACGTGCAATGATGATAGAAACATCAAGTATTTCGACACCCTGTGACAGTAATATAAAATTGGATTCATGTCAAACACAACACAAATGTTGCAAGGATAGCAAGATTCCTAGCAATTTGGAAATTCTGCTATAGAGATCCATAAAATTTTCATTTCAATAAAAAATCAATTATAATAGTACCACTATGGTGAACAATTATAGCACAGTAGTGAAAAAAAAATCAAGAGTGAAGTATACTAAGAACTACACTAAATCATACCAACATACCTCCAGTTGCCTAAATTTCACAAAATACATTATTCAGGGAAATCAATTACAACTGTAATCAATATTAAATACAAAGAAACAAAATCATCATAACAAAATTTTGAATACACAAAGAAAAATCAGAGGAGTGTATTGGCACAAAAAATAAGTAAAAAAGTTCAAGATTTATTAGCACAAATCACAAGAGACAATTCTTTTCTATGGAAGGACAAGGACAAATCAGATATGTGTGATGGCACAAATCACAATTAATAAAGCTCAACATGTGTCTTAGCACAAATCACAATACATATTTTTTCCTATGGAAGGACAAGGAGAAATACTTGGAATGGGCAAACACAAATCACAATATACCTGAGCATCATCATCCTTTCTGCAGCTCAAAGGAGATTTGCCAAGACGTTGAGACAGACCACGTCGAGTCCTAGAAGCTATGCCATTGATGCTGAGAGATTGTGATGCAATGTTTCTCCTCTTCCTCTTCCTTGTGCCTGAATCTGCACCATAAAAACAATCATAAGAGTATGATCAACAGAAATATAGAAAACTAAATGCTGTACTGAAACAATGTTACAGAACACTTCACCTACCTTCAACTGATGAGTTATTGGAAGGAATAACTTTAGTTGCCTGTGAAACCGCACAATTCTCACTAGCAGAAGCATTATATGTACCATGTGAAACTTTGTCATCAACAATGTTAGTAGGACCAGAGATTATGGGATCCACAACCTACTCATTGACTATAGCAGCAGCAGGCATTATGGGAGCCACATCTTCCATAATGTTAGTAGTTGAACCAGCAGGCATTGGAATTCTATCTCCTTGACCCATTGGTTCATAATCTTCATCATGCATTGGGGCTACATGATCATCAAACATTGGTTGAGAATCTTCCTCACTAACTGTGGGGGTACCAGTATCCATAAGACAAGACATGGGCCGCACCATCAGATGTGGCCCAGCCCACAAGATCAAGGCGTGCACGGCGCTGCTCGACGTGCACCGCAAGATATTGTATAGTACCAAATATGATACTTTCCTTGTAACCCTACCCCTCCAGACTATATAAGGAGAGGTAGGGGTCCCCTAGCGGATAAGATACATACATCTACAGTCACGCAATATCATACGATAGCTAATACAAACCAACAGACCATAGGAGTAGGGTATTACATCATACTGATGGCATAAACCTATCTAACTCATGTATCTCTGTTACCTTCTTGTTCTTGATCATACGCTTCTCTGTCGATCAATCTACCTTCATGGGATACCCCTTGGGGGACTGCCGATGATATTCTGTCGACACTAACATTAGCTGTAGAAGGGATTCTACCATTAGAGTTCCCAGGCGTTGGATCATCACGAACTCCATGACCATGGTGCTCGTACATTTCCTTGAACATTGAGATGACAAGTTTGTCAGGGCTCCTAAAACCATTTGATGTATGATGCTCTTGGAAAATATCACACATGGCATCTTTATCCTATCAAATTCATAGTACCCATATCAATCATGTAACCCAACACCCAATACAAAAAGAATCAGCAACTAAACATAGATTCAGTAAGAAAAAAGCAAGTTAGGCAATGCTCATCAATATACTGAACAAGGCACCTACTTGTGGAGAATGGAAATAGCAATCAGTATTCAGAGACTTTATAACAGAAGCACAAGCATCATCCGGTAACAATGATTCAGCATAACATGTTTCTTCAATAAATTTCACCTACAAAAAACATATATTACAGTCAGCGAGGGACTCAGTAAGCTGAAGATGACCAAAAACAACAAAAAACACTCATAAGACCTCAAACACTTACCAGATGCTTTCCATACTTATCACCAGAAACACAATCATATGAAGAGTAATCTTTGATCATCAAACCTTTCCAACAAAGAATTCTTGGCAAATTTTGGGGGATAGGCTAACGAGATCCAAAGTTAACAAAATCTAGATAATAAGCCTACAAACAAGTTACAAATACATCAGCAAATAAAATACATGTACATGACAAAGGAATGAGTAGGAAAGAAAATAGGAATGTGACAAGACTTACTATAAAGAAGTACCGACAGCCACCGATTGTTTGTCTTTTCTTTTTCCTGTAGGTCGAAATTGACGACCACAACCATTCAAAAACAAATTTCGACCAGTCCCAATCGTTTACACTTTTCACATCAATCAAAGCTCCTAAGTACTTGGGGCTAGGAAGAGTACTTGAATTTGGGCAGAGGAAACTGGACAAAGCAACAACCATGAAGTACCAAAAGACGTCATCATCGGACAAATTCCCATGTAACAACTTGTCACCAAAGGTCTTCATGACAGGAAGAGAAGTCTCTTTGATTTCTTTAAGGAATCTGGACTTTACAGAATCATCATAATGTTGGTTGATGTCTTCACCACCAATCAGGATCCTTAAGAACAGGTGGACTGACTGTGTAGAAAAAGGGATGATTTTCCCTCCAATAACTATATCACCACAGTTTTAAATTAGCTTGATTGGTGAGCCATTGCGCAAATGCTTTAGGTGCATAGCAACCATCATATTCAAGCAAGATCCCAAACCCATGATCTCTAATAATCTTTTTTTAGACTCATCCAACTCTCTAACTGTCTCCGAAATACTTGCTGTTACACCTACTGCTTGCTGAAGTTGATGGACTGTCACCTACAGTTTCTTTTCCTTTGGCACTGGCTTTATCATTTCTAATATTCTGAAAACTGGTAGAAAAAAGTTTCTAGTTACAAAAAAAATCATTAAACATGGTGTAAAAAATGGTACTTGATACTGAATTTTCCTTTTCAGTATGCCTCTGATCTCTAGAGCATTCTAACTTTTTTTTCCTCTTAAGATACTGGGCAAATTAAAAATAACAATATAAAAAAAGATTTAAAAATTCAATACAAACAGCTATGCACAAGTAAACAGATAATAGTCCATGCATCTTACTACTGTTGCTACTGATGCTGGTTAGTTAGTTCATAAAAAAGTGCCATGGACTGATTGGAGTAAATTAACAACTCGATAAATGATACGTCAAGCAGATGCATAAGACATAGAGAAAGTAACAGAGTAGCATAGGACTGGCATTAATTCTTCAGAAATCATTATATATTAATTGACTCAAGAAAGTTTGTATATTTTGACAAAGATGAAGGCGTCACTCATTAAATACTAGTAGTAGCCTCAAAAAACTAGTGGCAAGTCATGACTGAACCAGCTGATACATGGCCTACTTCCATCTCTTAAATTATTTTAACAGACAATAACTGACATTAATCAAAAGTAAAAACTCCTACACAAGAATAAGAACACATACACTTGATATGCACACAAGAATAAGAATAGATAGAGTTGGTATGCACAAAAAAGTTTTAGAACATACTCCTTTTATTTGCTCAAAAACATTCACAAGATCAACAGGATCAACATTATCCTCTGACAAATTTGGATCCTGAAATGGGAACAAGATATATCATTTTATAATACACAACTACATAAACAACAAAAAATCAAGAAAACTTATTACCTTACCCATATCAAGAGAAGTAGAGTTGTTATCTTCGCCAGAGTTGATATCATACTCTTCTTCACTTTGACCATTTGCAAATTCATCATCAGAAGGTAACTCGACATCATCCATTGCTATAAAACAAAAAATAATAAAGGTCAATCATATAGTGTTTGAAAAAAAAAGATGCAAGCTCATTGGATGACTCCACTCCAACCTCACTGTAACAATGAGATGCAAGTGAAGAAAATTGTGCAGCTCAAAAAAATTATGAAGGACTGTTGAAGCAACAACATATTCACAATTAAATTTATACCAGTTCACGGATTACTAAACACAAAAAGACAAACTTAGACCAACTAGAACATAGAAATGAATGCTCAGTGAAGAACATTGCTACTAGGAGATCAGAGAGAGCAAGCAGACGCCATGTCCTCATATTCACAATTTTAGTTTCTAAATAATGTTTCAGGCATTTCAAGGCAGTACAAAAAAACTAAACAACCCAAATACAGATCGAAAAGGGATCAAGTACACACCTTCAACAGCGCACGACGAGGCAGCGCGAGTTTTCTGGACCAATCGAGGCATCGCCAATGAAATCGCCTTGGACAGGACAGGAGCAAACAAGCACTTAACCAGGTTAGAGGGTATATATATATATATATATATATATATATATATATATATATATATATATATATATATATATATATATATATATATGCCAGATATTGCATATGTTAAACAATAAAATTGCAGAAATCAAACTGTACAATTTATTGCTAGTAAATGTGCAATGAAAAGATGCATACTAAACATAGCTTTATTATACAATATATGCAACACACAGTTCAAAGATATGATCTCCTACTATCCAGATAGCAATGAAACTATCAATCAGAAGGATAAAACCAGTCCAACCAAACTGTAGATTAAAAAAATGATATTGCACCAAGACAACAACCAAAATCACTCCAATCTATAGTACTTCTGAAGCAACACATAAAATGCAGATAGTGTTCACACTGCACTTAACCTACTCCATCACTCTAATCTCCACTCTAATCAATTAGGAGTGGCCTAACCAATCCTAATTCCATTTTGACCAAATAGCCTGCTGCCCTGCCTCTACCTTCAGAGCGACGAAACAAATAATGACAACTATCTTCTAAATCATCTCAAAAAGTGAAGCTCTACAAACAACTGCTCTGACCTAGATTACTGAAACATACATGGAGCAGCAATGTTATAGTTTCTGAAGAATTTTTCAAACATTTCAGAGCAACACAGAAAGACAAACCGTGGTAACACTGACAGCAAATGTGGTCCTCAATAAATGATACCTAATAACAACCAAAATGAGATATAGCGGAAGAACAAGCAATGCATCAAAACGTGATACAGACACAAGCACCTGACCAACATGAAAAGGAGGACAACCTCACCCACAGCTCGCCGGAATGCAGGACGAAGAAGCTTCGCCCCACCCACTGCCTGCAAGTGGCACCATGGCACAATGGAAAGCGAAGCGCAAGGAAAGCGCCCCCACCCACAACTCAGCCCCACCCATTGCCTACCACGAACAACATCGGCCGCACCCGCTGCTTACCCGACAACCTCCGCCCCACCCACCGCCTACGCGTGGCGCAAAAGCAAAGTAGTGGCGAGGAAACTACTAGCGCCACCACGCGATGCGGAGAGGATTGGGCTGCAACCTAATCCTCACCACATCCACTGCCGCAACCAAATTGACACCCACAACCCAAAAAAAAACCAAATCCAAACCAAAGCGGAATGGAATCAGTGAGAGGGAGGCGGCGCACAGAAACAACGAGGGACGGAGCACAAAGGTCGCCTCTCAAATCGTCCCGACGACGAGACAATCGACGTGGAAGAACACCTCTCTCCTTCCCTCAACATAGCACACAACAACGAACTCTACACCACCACCACGAAACAGAATCAAATACACACATTTGGTAGGAGTCCGCGACTGAGAAGAACGAGTTCGTCGCAACACAACCTCTGGATCAAAAATCGCCTCTCAGATCGCCTCGGGAGCGCCTAGTGAAGACTAAGCGAATTGGCGAAGAAGACTGAGCGGTGGGCAGTGGAGAAATGAACCGGCGCGATTCCCAATTCAAAACAGTGAAGGCACTACACCACAGTGGGCGGTGCCGACAAGATGACCCCATGAGGTAGAGACAAAAAAAAATTTGTGTACCAGGAGGAGGAGAAACACGTATGTGCTCTATAGCAATCTCGTTTTTGTATTTGGTCTCTCGGCTCGCTACACGTGTGCGACAAAATTCTCGGCCACAATTTGGCAGGCCATGGAACGCCTAGGCATCTACAGTTCTTTTTATCTGACTGCTTACACACGAGATTGTGCAATGCCAAACTAGCCTATTGAAGAAATAGATCGCCGAGGAATGTTAAACAACTTATTCGTTTCAACTTATCAGCCATGATACAATGTTTTTCTCTCACAACAAAACAACATCAGCCGACTTAATTATTAGCCACAAAAACCATCAGCCGAACAACTTGAAAGTTTATATAGGGGCGATTGAGACTGCCACACACAACATATTTGAATGTCGATTTACCTTGTCGACTCTTGGAATTGCCATAGTTTTTCGAAAGGACGATAAAAGCTTTGGTGTATTTTTTTATTAGAAAAAATATTGATCTAGTTTTTAAGGAAAAAATGGGACCAAAAACTTGTTGCACTGAGGACAACTAAACACACGCTACTACCTAATGACCATTGACCAACTAGCCTGGCACTGCCATGTCACTTAGTCCACGGCCTTCGTAAGAGTAACTCCAAGAGACTTGTTAATTCCTTCCTAATGGGTAGGAATAGAGATTTTGATAAAAAATATCCTTCAATTGACCCTTTAATTGGTTATCCAAATATAGTTATCTCTATTTCGGATTTTTTGCCAGCCAAAGATAAAAAATAAGAATGATTCTATAGAGTGCAAATAAGATATAAAAACTGTTGGAGAGTGAAAAGATATAGAAAACGATTTATGCAAATGACTTTCCAAATGATGATTTAGAGAGTGAGCTTTAGAAAAACTCTTAGAGATGCTCGAACACCCCTCGCCCAGATCAAATTCCAAGTGCTCATTTAAACAACCTTCTAGTGATGTGTTATTGATAATTCTAGTATTTAGGGGTTGCTGCTGTAGTTGGAGAACGAAAATATAGGACTCATAAATGTAAGGACAGCCCCAAATCCAAGCTAGGGGTCTGATTTTAGGTAGGTTTGAGTCTATCTAGTGAATAAATATGAGGTAGGGTTTGGTTAGGGGCAGGACTATTTGGTTTAGATACACCTGTGATAGAGTCATCCCATAGATAAATACTTGCTCTGGTAGATTTATAGACACACACATATATTAAAAGGTTACACTTTACAGTCTTTGACCACTACTTTAGTCAATAATATAATTATTTTAGTACAAATTTGATATTATTAAATTCATAAGTTATCTAATAATAATAATAATTTTATAATCATAAATAAATAATATAATATAATATAAAATAAATGATGACCATATTTAAATTTAATAAAACCATGTCATATTAGACTATGGTTCTATAAACTAGATCGGAGGGAGTATTCCCCTCCAAATCTAAGACAAACTCGTCCCAAAAATCGGAGGAACACCCTCATGGCCTCGTCCCTTGCCGACAACATTCTTTTTCGTTTCCACGTGCGAGGGTGACCGTGTCAGGTGGAGCCGGTGGGTCCTCGGTGCTAGGCCTCGACTGGCGGCAGCCCAAGGCCACAGGAAACCGGAATGGATCAATCACATCTTTTTTCTCCAAACCCAGTGTTTTTTTTAAGCTTTCTCCAAACCAAATGTTACCTAAAACACTTCAACCATTAGATCACATTAGAAAAAACAAACCTATAAGCTTGATCTCAATTCATACAAGAGCCCACTAAATCCTCAAAAGAGCCCAGCGAAAAAGCCCAATTGTCAATCTTGCTAGCACGCCTCTTGCGTAGAAATGTTGCGAGAGCAAGAGAAGTCCGCACATTCCGCAGAGGCCGCTCCCAGTCCCAGCCTCCAAGTCCCACACTCCCACTCCCAGCTCCCAAATAGGTCGCCTTTTCCCGCCCATTCCCACCCCCGAGATCCCAAAGTACGACAGCAAATTTTCCCAATTTGGCTTCTCCGCTCATCCACCTTAGACGGCAATGGAGGCCGCCGCCGCCGACCTCGTCGCTGTCCTCTCGTCCCCGTCCTCCTACGCCGGCCTCCACTCTCGCTTCTCCGCCTACCTACAGCCCTTCACCCCCTATCTGCCCAGCTCAAACCCTAACCCCAATCCACCGCAGAAGAGGGGGACGAAGGAGAACAAGCAGCCGCCGCCTCCCGACGCGGCCACCCTCCGCCCCCTCGCGAAGCGATTCCTCCCATTTCTCAGCCGCGCGCTCCACCTCCTCCCGCCGCTCGTCCGCGCGAGTCCTGGCTCGGGCGACAAGGGCGGCGAGGCCGCCGCCGAACTGTTTGAGATCTACGGCCTCCTCTTGGACTGCCTGCAGGCCATATCACCCTGCCTCGCGGGGAAGCCCTACTCCATGTTGCTCCATCGCGGCCGCTTCGTCTGCTGCCTCGAGTCGCGCGGCCACCTCGCACGCGCCAATGCGGAGGCTGCCGCTACCCTCGACGCCCTCCGCTCCGCGCTCTCTCCACCCACCACGAGCACCAAGTCGCGACGTGGTGCTGCAAGCGTTGATTCGGTCCTCCTTCCGGACCCTGGCAGTGCTGGGGAGGCTGGCACGGATCCTGAAGTCACCGTACTTGCGGTCGAGCTCACTTCCTGCCTTGCCAATTGTTCCAGCAAGGGCAAGGTGAAGGAACCTGCCCCTTACGAACGACTTCTCAGCCTTTTCAAGCAGCTAAAACCATGGCTTCGGTGAGATTACCAATTTTGTTTTAGGATTCATCAAATAAGAGAGATACTGAGTGGGCTTATCAGGAATTTATGTTTTTGTGTGCAGTATTCTTACTAATGAAGCCAGGAGGAAGTATCTCCCGCTGCTTGTGAATGGCATGAGCCGGTGCACTTTCTTTCTGGTTTCTGAGTCTTCATTTTTCAGTAGTGATCTAGTTCGTGGATTCTGTCGGCACACAGTGCAAGAGTGTGTGAAAGAGGGCATGATCGAGCATTTGCCAGCAGTATGTGTCATTACGAAATTGATTGCCTTATCGATGTTCTGCAAATTGGAGCCTTGGATTGTTTGGTTAATTTTGATACTGTTTTTCCTGGCTGCAGATTGGTCGCAAGATTTGCTCTTCTGTAGACTTCAGTTGGGGAGGGAGCACACAGCTTTTGCTCCACGTGCTTGAAACTGTCATTGATTCTGTTGTACGTGTAAAGGTAATCTCCTGCTACTCATGCTACTGGAAGTCTGTTGTAATTTCTCTACTGTGCACCTTTCAATTGTTATGAGTAGCACTGTTATTCATTACAGGGGCTCTAGGGCTGAATACATACACGTAAAGGTCTATGCAAATATACAAAAACCTCCTCCTTATACAACTAGCAAATACTAGGCATGAAGATATAATCGGTCATTAATCAGGAGTAATATAGATTGGCTTTTGCACATGCGGGACAAATGATATTTTTTTGCTCATAACATTAACGAATTTTGTGCAGGGTATGTATTTGTATGGACACTTAAAATTCAACAGTTACAGTGATTAATGGCAAACACCAAAAGAACATGCAATGAATTGCCAAACTTAAAAACAAAAATGATACATTGCTTGTGCTAAACTAGATGTGTAGGTCATTAGTTTCAAAATTTTGAATATAAGTACGGTTCTGTAGTTTTGGAGATGTGCGAGTGGAGAGATGTGCAGATGTTGTGGAATACTCTGAAATATTAGTTGAGCTTCTGCATAGATTCAACTTGTAAACAATCTTAAGGAGCCCTGTTTTTCACCATCTTGTATACATTGGATTAGACTCCTATGTATAGTTGTTGGATTACTTTGTTCCAACTATACCATATTACAGTACCATGATCTTAGTGTTAGAATTTAGTACTTAATCAGTTATTTTTTATAGTGTTGAGACTTAATTTGGCCTTCATGTACTATAGGGGTGTTGTTTAAGTAATCTTGATTTCCTTCTTTATCTTGTTATATTTTATGATTCCGAATTTCTGATGAGATAGGTCATTGTGTACAGATATAACTGAGTAATATGGTGTAGATTTCTGATGTGCTTATGCATCCCATTTATTAGTTGTATTGAGCTCACCACCTACTTAATGTTCTCTGCTCTTGATCCTATCACACTAATAAGTTCATCAAGATATAAATAACGGCTAATGGGTCTTTTATCGTCAAGAGTTCAAGACATTATTACCTGTTGTATGTAATGTAAACCATTTTCAGGATGATTTACCGAAATCTGTAAATGAGCTTCTGGTATTTGTGGCGTATTTTTGTCGGTTCATTCTTTCTGCCAAACGGGATTTATCTGTTGGCGCATCAGAACTACTTTATAAACAAAGTGGTTATTTCTCTGAGGTACATTGCTGTATTATCTTTTAAGCGCTGAATTCCCATTAAGATACCATGTTGGTGCACATTTGTTTTGATTTGTGTAAATTCATGTGATGTATAGGTTTCCTCTCCTACTGCATCAATGCTTCATCTTTATGCGACTGGGTTATACTTGAATGCCCAGCAGGCAGAAAATGAAATACCACCCTATTTATCTGTGGGTATTCCCAAGGATCAAAAGTACCTACATGCTTTAGAGAAAGCTCTTGGCACATTAGCACGATGGCCACATGATAATACATCTTTGGTCACATACTTGGACTCTTTGGAGTTTATTAGCAAGGTATTATTACAGCAAGTGGATACACTTTGGAAGAACTTCTCTGAAGGAAAACCAACCCATTATTCTGGTAACATGAACTATGTCTTGACAGCATTGCATCAGTTCGTCGATTCCAACTTCGTGTCTTTTAGGTAGGTCCATAAGATAAAGTATTGGCACTGTAATTAGTGAAATGCGAGAACCTTTATTGATGCATGCTTACTGTAGAAGTTATGTCCTTATTGTTTATGGAACAGACAAGGAAGATATATTCACAAGATGTTTTGTCATTTGTGCTGTAACAGCTGTATGCAAATGTCTCAAGGAGACAACGAGAGACGGCATAAACAACATGGAACCTTACTGACAGTCCTTGTATCCGCGATTAAATTTTCCTTTGTTACCAAGAAAGATGTCCAGGTATTCTAGTGTGTTTCCTGTGTTTATGTTAGACTGCTACATTGCCATTGCGCCTAGTGCAATTACAAAATCCCTGGTTATATCATGCTGTTAATATTTATGCCGAGAATTAATATTTTGTTAAGATATAGTGATCAGTAAATCTGCTTGGTTATATACAGTTGCTAGTTGTTGAAAATGGCCGTTGAGTCGCTTGCCGTTTCTAGCTCTGTATCACCATCCTTATTGTCCATTAACACCTTTTGCTTGCATAGTCCAGAAGAGCTTGGGTTTCATCGTCCGTGCCATTTCAAGTAAATGGTTAGCGCCTGAGGAGCTCAAATTCTTGATACCTTCACTTAGCAACATTGGAGTGACACTTCATAACACTGGACATGTTAAAGAGGTATTCCTTCTAAGTTTCCTTTTCTTCTATTTTTTTGGGACAACCCCTTCTGAGCTACCATTGAAGTGAATATTGCTGTCTCTCCTTCAGGCACCAAAGGCTTTAGAACTGTGCTGCCAAACAATATGGGCGCACGTTAGGCTTTCTTACTGTGGACTATCCTCAAGGCCAAAAGGAAACAGCATTTTGATGGATATCATTTTGGATGCATTTGCAAGGATTGCAAAGATGGTTGACACTCTACGTAGATGCGGCACAGAAATAGAAACAACACTTGGGATTGTTGCGAAGAGCTTGTCTGAATTGTTGTCTGACTGCGACAATTCTGAATATTTCAAAGGTTCTTCTATACTGATCAAGGCGTGGGTTAAGGTACTGACTAAAAATAATTCTGCTTTTTTTAAACACTTATTATGTTAGTGTAACTTATATTCTGTTTCTTAAATTATAGGTCGTACACAAAGATTTTGGGGATAATAAGGTGGATGGTGCTCCACTTCTCTATCCCTCTCTTTTGAAAAATCGGTCTCCATGGCCAATTAAGCTGATAGGCTTAATAGTAGAGCAGGTACCATATTTTATTTTGTTTGATTAAATTTGGTGTATCTGTAGTTTTCCGTTGTTGGGGCTAACTACTCTGGGAAAAAAAATATTCTGCAGGAGCTACTAGCATATGGATTAACTGAAGCCCAAAGCACAGAATTCTGCTCTAAAATGCAGATAAGGATCATAGATGTTCTGTTGCATAAAATTTACTGTTCGAAAGAGCATTTTTTGGAGAGATCAAGGGTTCTTGTAAGAAAGGCAGGTGCACTTCGTGCATCTGGAGTGGAAAACATAAAAAGCTGCCTTGAGTCTTTACATGATGCCATATCTTTACTGGTGAGTTTGGATCCCATACTGCCTTTTCTTATTTACAAAGAAAGGGAGTTATAGATTAATGTTTGTTCATCTAACCAGCAAAATATCTCAGAGGATTCATCTGATGCCAGCACTACTGCAAACAATCAATTGGCCATTGCATACTGCTTGTATGCACATTGCGCTCAGGAAGACAATCCTGGTGGGGAGGTAACCGCTTCAAACCCTACCCATGTTAGTGTATAGTGTTCATATAAGCGATACGAACACACTCATGTTTATGTTTAGTATAACATGGTTATGCTTTATCTAATTATGTTTAGTGTCATTATTGTTATTTTGCATAGGTAATATTCGATAATGCTGAGAAAGCACTTAAGTTGTGGTTGAAGATGGGGACTTTCGATCATTCTTCTCCTGACATGGTCTTGCAACCTCCATCACAAATTATTGTACCACTTATTTGTTTTTTGGTTGATCAGTTGTCTATGAAGGTAGGGCCATGATATATCTTCAGTTTATTAAGTTGGATGAGATGCAATTGCTTTCCTTTAGCAACATAATCATGCATGTTTACTCTGCCATCTCAGGGCCGTTTTGAGCTTCAGTTTAAGTTGTGCAAGGTTATGATAGTGATATGGAAGCAAGAAAAATTACCCCTTGAAAAGTTGTTGTCCTTGCTGGTGACCAATGGGCGCCTTAATCATGCATGCTGTTATCTCCCACTGGATGAGCGATTTCTTTCTATTGCCGCAGAGCATCTTGATGTACATAGCCACCATATTAATTTTTGGATAAAAGGTTTCGAAGGAGACAATCCTTCTCTCTCTATGTTTCTTCAGAGGATGTTGCCTAGTGACTTATTTATTCCTCAATCATGTAAGCACCCCTTTGGAAAGCAGCTCAGTTTTGATGACGTCAGCAAAGCTGCCTCATCTCTGGTTTCTGAAGTAAGTTCTGTTAGTTGCATTGCATCAAATTAGTAACCATGATCTCTTATTCTCTCTCAAATTATTGTATTGTATTTTGCAGGTTACATCTAATGACCAATCAATCTTTCTAGCTAGCTGTTTATACTATGACTTGTCAGAAAGACTTTTTTCACGCGGACAACTTTTCCAGGTAGCTACGCTTTCTCGCTTTCAACACTTTAGCTTTGATGTTTAATTCCTGCAAAACATTGGTGCACAATCTTCAGTTCACATGATGACATGAACTGCTTCTAGATTTTGTAGTTGGGCAATACTGTAGCTTTTGTGTAAGTAAGCACATCAAATGTTTTGTTTTTACAGGCCTTTTCATATGGAAAAGAAGCCCTCAATTTGCGTAAAAAGCTCCTAAAAAAGAAGTTCAAACTCAAATCGGGCATATCTGGGAATATGGAAAGCCAACCTTGCGGGCAGGACTTTTCTCTTGAAGTGCGTGGCCCAACAGTAGTTGAGTTTTGGCCAGATTCCAGCAGATCAGCCAGCATGAGAGATTCTTTCCTTACTCCATGGAGTGTACTTAGATACTACCTTGAGAGCACCTTACAGGTATTGTGAAACTGTAGCATAAGGTAATTTAATACATAGAGAAGTATGCTACTGGAACCAATTGAATGGGGGCTGGAATTGTATATTACCACAACTACGGGCAGCAGTATAATGACTTCTTTATGCATGATTCTCACTAAATTATGTTTACAGGTCGCTATGATGTACGAATTGATTGGCAATGGTGCTGAAGCAGAAGTTCTCTTACGGACAGGAAAAGAGATATCAAATTTCCATGGTTTTTCAGTTTTCTGTATTGTTTTTACATCATTTCTAGGTATATATATAATTATATATATTCTATTTCCATGGTTTATCAGTTTTCTGTATAGTTTTACACCGTTTCTAGGAAAACATAATTCTTGATCATCTGTTCCTTCTATCTCACAATCCTTGGAATTTGTTCAGGTCAACTATACCGTAAGCGACAGCTATGGGATGAAGCGGAGAGTGAGTTTAATCATGCCCGAGATCTTCTTGTGAAAAATGATGCAATCATTTCATGTAAAATCTGCAAGTTAAATTTGGAGATATCAGTTGACGTGCAAGTTGGTGACCTGTCTTGGAGTCTATTTGAAATTTTTTTCCAGAAACAGTCGACAGCTGATTTGTCTAATGCTTTAGGCATGTACCGATGTGCAATAGAGAAATTGAACAGCACTGACTTGGAATATTTTAATGGGTCCAATGGTAGACATAAAACTGGTTGTCTTGTGTGCAGCCAAGACTGTAGAATACCGATCAAACATGAAGCTTATACTTGTCGGAAAGAACCCGCAACTTCAAATGACGGATTGTTATCTCCATGTAGTGTTTGCATGGCAATACAAGTTCGAAGAAAAAGATCAGGGAATGCTGAAGCTGGTCCACCATTAGATGCTAAAGCTAAGAGGCCATCCAGAAATTCATCACGTTTAGCCAAGGAACAGAATATAGAGACTGTTGCGAAGATTAGAACTCGCTCTAGTAAGCGTAATGCACATATGAAAACTGAAAAGGTTTTAACTGAGCTAAATAGTAAAAATAACATATCTTGGAGTGATGAATTGGCTGCAGATATTTTGGTTTCTGGTGAAGCAGAGTGTTTTCCTGATGGCATTAATCACAGCAAAGATGACTTATGCAATATGTTTGGTTGTTGGAGCTGCCTTTTGGTTAAATCCTTGAATTCGGAGTGCATTCAGAGTCTTTTGCAGCTGAGATTGGACTGTGTTCGCCGCCGCTACCTTGTGCCACTTCTATTAAAAACAGGTACTTTCTTCTTAGTTTATCTTTCTGTGTTCTGTTTCTGGGCTTGAAGACGAGACATGCAATCATTGGCTTGACATTAGTTATGTAGGATAAAATGTTTGCAGAATAGTTATTATACTTAATGTATGGGTGTACCTTGAGACTCATTGATTTATTTGTATATTTTGCACATTTATTCAAGTAAGATGAAAAATTGATAGCTAACATTTCACTACATATTAGTAGGTTCTGGTTAATATTTTTTTTCCACAACAGTAAAACCGAATTTCATTACTGGGAAGCAACAAAATTACGAGTTTAACAAGTTTTGCAACGTGTTTGCGACCAAGACTTTACTTTCCCACATCTCTGAACACCCAGCGTTCAGCCAGTTAATATTAGTCTTTTTTATACTAAAATCATAGTTAATAAAATAGCTGCAGTATGAATTTACAATGTACCCTGGAGATCTAACTAGTTTGTCTGAAAAATGTTAAAAATCAGCAGTTTTTGGTTGGAGGAGGGAGATGTGAGTTTGGAAGGTCAAGTAGTGCCTAAGAAGGATATCTTTCGGTATCTGGGATCGATGCTACAGAGGGATGGAGATATTGATGCGGACGTTAGCCATAGAATCAAAGCAGGGTGGATCAAGTGGTGACAAGCTTCTGCCATTCTCTGTGACAAGAGGGTACCACAAAAGCTAAAAGGCAAGTTCTATAGAACGGCGATTAGACTGGCTATGTTGTATGGAGCAGAATGTTGGCCTACAAAGATTCGACATGTTCAACAACTGAGTGTTGCAGAAATGTGTATGTTGCAATGGATTTGCGGTCACACAAGAATGGATCGAGTTCGGAACGATGATATACGTGATCGCCTAGAGGTAGCACCAATTGAAGAAAAGCTTGTTCAACATCGGTTGAGGTGGTTTAGCCATGTCCAAAGGAGACCTCCAGAGGCACCAGCGCATTGTGGAGTCCTAAGCCAAGCTAATAATATGAGGAGAGGTAGAGGAAGACCGAAATTAACGTGGGGGAGGCAATAAAAAGAGATTTGAAAGCTTGGGATATACCTAGAGATCTATGTTTGAATAGAAGTACTTGGAAAGCAGCTATTGAAGTGCCTGAACCGTGACTTGGGGCTCTTGGTGGGTTTCAACTCTAGCCTACCCCAATTTGCTTGGGACTGAAAGGCTATGTTGTTGTTGTTGCTGCTGCTAAATAGTACCAACCTCTGTCCCAAATTACAAGTCTTTTTGGTTTTTCTAGGTACATAGCTTTTGTTATGCACCTAGATATACAATATGTCTAGATACATAAGAAAAGTCGTGTATCTAGAAAAATCAAAATGACCTATACATTGGAATGGAGGGAGTATGTTGGATTTGCACAAAAGTTGCTTACCAATGAAAGTCACATGAATATTGTAATAGCATGGGTTTTCAGGTTGGCATGCTATTGTGACTTGGTTTAACTTTAACACCAAAATAGTAGGGTATTGGTGTAAATAACAATTAGAGAACTGTAAAATATTGCTGGGGAAATCTTGGTTAATTCATTACATCATCGTGTGAATTTCAGATAGTTAATGCGATAAGCAGCTGGTCCTCTATTCTCTCAAATAACCACATGTTATTTAAAGTCTATTTAGTATCATAAAACATCTGTACATTTTTGTATATATTAGGTCAAACTTAAAATTGATTGAGTCCTCGAAGTGCGAGATGTGCGCTTATTTTGGGATGGAGGGAGTATGTAGTATCATTGCTTCACAGGCAGCGGCGGGCTATTATATTATTCCCACAAGCTAATGGAAATATATGTTAATCTACACTTGTGTTGTAAGAACCTTCCGTCTTGTTATGAATACCAATGGAGGACCTTGTGATGCTGCAAAATGTGTTGGGCCATGTGATTATTATTATTATTATTATTATTATTATTATGATGCTGGATACTTGCATGTGATCCTGCTTAAAAAGTTTGATCAAATTCCTGTAATCGAGCTATCTGTTGGTTCAGCTACGTTTTCCCCCTTTCTTGCAGTTAGAGCTTTGGGATCTCACAGTGGCCATTATGAGGATCATGAAGTTCATAGTGTCTATTGGAAGTGCATATCACTTTTGTTCTTCAGATCCCTTCCAGAGGGTTGCTGTAGGACTTATGGGCCTTATTTAATTGAACTAATCATGGATGGGAGCATTGGCGACTTTCTTCATTTAGAGTGTGCAGAAATACTGTGCAGTATGAGCTTCTTCTTGCTAAAAATCTCCCTTTCTGAACAATCAAGGTTTGTTTCATCAAGTGCCCATTACGCAACATGCATATATGACATTCTGGTTGTAGCAATTCATGATTCTTGCTAAATTGTCGCTCATTTCATCATACTTTTCTGCAGGGACATCTGCTGCAGCTTCTTTAGTGTAAAAATGGCTGACGTTGTTCCCTGGCTGCTTAAAGCTTTTGTTCTATCCAGAGAGAGTCCCTCACTTGTTCAGGAGGTTTGTTGAGTCATGTTATCTTGTGCAATTGTTTTGTGGACTACCTATAGGTGTGATCGGTTGCTTGCATTAGACCTTGTGCAGCACAAACCAAGCCAGCATAAATGGACGCAATGTTTTGGTGTTTTGTTGTCCTGCACAAGCAAGCTGTGTTTGGTTATTTGCATTGTGTTGCATGCAGCCACCTCCATGTTCTAGTAGAGGTCTCATGTTTCTAGTAGAGGCAGGGGCAGTGAGAGTATTTCATTTTTGTGTGCCCCATTGACTTGTGCAAACCTGCATTACCTAATACAACCAAGTATGGCATACTACCTAATGCTGCATTGGACCTGCTTTGAGCACTGCGCAAGCCTGCATATGGGCCTCTGCGGTCATCCAAACACAAGCCTGCATAAGAACCTCTTTGAGGGCAACCAAACACAACACAAGCCTGCATCAAAACCTCTGCGCGCGACCATACACTGGCAAACTGCATTGCACAAACCTAGATACAGGCTAATGCAAGCAGCCAAACAGATCCATAATGCTTAGTGAACATGTACTCATTCTATTGTCTGTTAAACAGTCAGGTTATCATTTTCTTTAATCATTAGCTATATGCTTGCTTTACTGCTCCGGGGTTCGGTCTTAAAATCTGAATTGCCCATTGTAGGTTTCCAAGTTACTTGCGTGCATATTCTTGATATCAACTGCAGATCCCTCAATTCAGTCGCCTTTGGGTTCTTATAAAGGATCTCATTCTCTGAATCATTGGGCCGCATACTTTCATCAATTTTCTGTAGGAACTTATCTCAATTGTCGTTACTTTGCTAGCTTACAAGCATTGCCCGAGGAAAAAGTTCCAAAGGTTTGTACCTTAGCAAGTTAAGAGCCGGATTAGAACAGTTCCTATTCTGTATCTTTTATTTGTATCTGCTCACGTTTTCAGGGCACCCATGAAGATTTCAGAAATGAGACGGATGACGATGTTTCAGAATTTCTCAGGTTCAAAACTTTATGTAGCAGCTGAACTCGTGATAATTTTGCATTTGAAAATGTGTAGTAAAACTAAAATCTGAATTTCTTTATCAGGTTTTCGTCAGTGGACATAAAACATATCGAGAACCATATGACAGAATTTTTCCAAAAACTTCCTGATGTACCAGTTCTGTGTATTAGTATGCTTGGAGGTGATTATGTTAATGCCCTTTTGAAATTTCTTCGGCATCCTCCCTTCTTTCCTGCTTGGATGTTGCTTTCAAGGTTTGAGCCAGCAAGCATGTCTACTACATTGCTTCTTCCAGTTGATGCTATTTCAGGTGTGTAGATTACATATTGTGATTGCATACACCATACAGATCCATAGCTAAACCTAATCTTGGATCTTTTATATTTTTATTTACTTATCTTTGCTTAACAGAAATGCAGTTTGAAGATTCCTTCAAAGATTTGGGCAATCCAATCAGAGTGTCAGATAACTGGCGGTGCCCTTGGGGCTATGGAATTACAGACCATGTGGCCCCAATTTTTAAAAATATACTTGCGGAGAATTTTATGTCCCTCTCTGGCGCAACCTTTACTACAAATGATGTAAAAGCAGATCATGTCAGGTGGTGGGAGCATAGAAAGCAGCTCAACAATTACCTTGCTAACACACTGAAGTAAGATTACCTATGCATATCAAAGTTTAAATTGGTTCATTTGTTGGAATTTGGTGGTGTCAACACAAGATAATGTTTCTTTTCATGATATCATTTTCATTCTTTTGAACAGAGACATTGAAGATTCTTGGTTTGGACCCTGGAAATGCCTTCTGTTGGGCCATCGATTATCTGATGAACACATTGAAGCTGCCTTATCAAGTATTATCACTGATCTGGATACAAAATTCGAATTTGAAGCCAATCCAGTGCTCATCAGGGCTATCCTTGGTGGTGCTGTGTCAGTGGATGAAGTACAAGAATGTTTCCTCCAACTCATTTTGTATAAAGGTTACTTTGGAAGGGGAGGGTGCTGTGGGGAAGATAGGCTTAGAGCTTTCTCTTCCTGCCAAATGGATGATGAATCTTTGAAGACACTCAAATGTTTAATAACAGATGCAGTATATGAGCTGCCTCAGCCAGCCAATAGACATCCAGTTATTTTAGTTCTTGACATCAATGTTCAGGTGAGCAGCAAGATAGCTTGACTGTTACCTATTTCCTATGTGATTTAATAATTTTACAAGCAGTTGTCTTCTTGATACTTTTCATCTGGATTGTAAGTCTAGAACTCTGGATGGAATTGTTACTTGACTAATGCTGTTATATTCAGTTTACTTTGGTGGTATCTGGTAGATCACTAGACGCTGTGAGATGGTCTGTTTGAATGGCTACAATTTGCACTGTAAATGTCCCAGTCAAATTAGCACCTAGTGCTGCTAGGCAATTGCTAACTTATTGCTTCCTTTGTATTATAGATGTCTTGCACTCTTTGTGCTGTTTATTTAGCACTTTTATGTCAGTAACAACCATGTATGTAGCATGCACCATTACTACATCTTCAGTGACCTCACCTGCTTCAATTATTAACTGCAGATGCTTCCTTGGGAAAACTTGCCTGTACTAAGGAATCAAGAAATTTATCGCATGCCATCAATGGGTAGCATCTTTTTAGCATTATCTCGAACCCATAATCACTACAAAGATGGCACAGTTTCTCCTTTTCCTGTCATAAATCCTTCCGATACATTTTATCTGTTGAATCCTAGTGGTGACCTGAGCAGCACACAGGAAGAATTTGATCAGTTATTCAGAAACTACGAGTGGAAGGTAAACACATGGCTTGCCAAAACTTAATTGGTAATTATATTTGAAAAAATTGGCTCCTTTCTCCAAACTAATTATCTCTTGTCAAAATTTCTTTCACTGGATGCTCAGATGAGAATTTGAAAAAAAAAGTTTTGTTCAAAGTAAAAATTTGACATGTAGTATACGTGTCTTATGAAATGTGTGTATGGTGTACAGAAGTTTTGTTGATGTAGTATACGTGTCTTTTGAAATATGTATGTGGTTTATATTTAACTTTGTTAAGAATATATCCTGGCTAACTATAGCCTTAATTGGGGAATGATTCTGCACTCCACGTACAGACAATACATATTTGTATACTGATTCTATCTTGCAATAGTTAGCCCCTAGACTAGTGGAAATGATCTCCCTGATTCTTTCTATAGCTGTATAAGCTGCCTGCACCTATATGCACCGCTAGAATCAATGGAGAATCCATCGGGTTTTCTATCCAAACCGTTTGCATTAAAATTGAGGGGTTTTTTCCACTACGGATGAGCCGAATTTCATTACTTGAGAGCAACGAAATTACAATAGTCTGTAACAGAACCAAAAACCTGCACCTGACAAAAACGCAGCCACATTGAAGCGAGCACACAGGGCTCTTCCGGTGCGTAGTGGAATCCTAAGCCAGGATAGTAACGTGAAGAGAGGCAGATGAAGACTGAAGTTGACTTGGGTAGAGGCAAATAAAAGGAGACTTGAAAGGATGGAATATACCCAAAGACTTAGCCTTAGATAGGAGTGCTTGGAAAACAGCTATTCACGTGCCTGAACCTTGATTGCTTTTGCTGGGTTTCAACTCTAGCCTACCCCAACTTGTTTGGGACTTAAAGGCTTTGTTGTTGTTGTTGTTGTTGTTGTTGTGTTTTCATTGTCCTTGTTAAGGATGCATAATGCAGTTTCCTCTCTCCTGGAGTGAGCTGGGTCTGCTGGGCCATCCTTTAGTTCTGTTGTTTTCTCAAGAGAAACCTCTTTATTTTTTTTGCTTTTGCTTTTCTTATATAAATATTTTTCCACAATATGGGCTTCCCCTACTGTTTTCGCTAAAAAAGGACACATCTTCCTTTTCATTTGCATGTTAGAGGGTAAATTCACATTACACTATCATAACTACTCCCTCCATTCCAAATTATAAGATGTTTTGGCTTTTATAGATATGTAGCTTTTGCTATGCAGTATGCACTTAGTGTCTAGATACATAGTAAAAACTATATATCTAAAAAAGCCATAACATCTTATTGTTTGGAATGGAAAGAGTATTAACAATGCAATAAATATAAGTATATAACTATGAACAATGTAATGATGCTGTGTAGGGAATGGCTGGGAGTTCTCCAAAGGCTGACGAGCTGGTCTTGGCCTTGACAAATCATGACCTTTTCCTGTACTTCGGGCATGGAAGTGGTATGTCCTATACGTATAATATATATATATATATATATATATATATATATATATATATATATATATATATATATATATATATATATATATATTTTTTTTTTTTTTTTTTTTTTTTTTTTTTTTTTTTTTTTTGTGTGTGTGTTCGACATTTGCCTTGGTAGTAGTTATTTGAAGTTTCATTCCCTTGGTTCTAGGTGTAGCTGATGGTTCATATTAGTTGTTTAGAATTGATTTATTTTCCTCCCTATTTGTAGCTTGATGCATCACAGCTAGTTTCTTTTTTGACTGTGATAGTGCAGGCCACATCACTAATCTACTAGTACCAGCATAGCCCTAGGTTAAGTTCTTTTAGGTTAAATGCCCTGATCCCAGCTTTTATCAAAAATCTTTCGTCACCATGGAGTAAACATGATAAGGATCGACTAAGGTAATACTCCCTCCGTTCCAAATTATAAGACGTCTTGGCATTTCTAAATACATAACTTTTGCTACACACTTAGATATGCACTATGTCTAGATACATGGTAAAAGAAATGTATCTAGAAAAGCCAAAACGTCTTATAATTTGGAACGGAGGGAGTAGTAGATGGATAGCAAGAAGAAACTGCTAGTCGCCCTCCCTCTGGAGGCTCTGACTCTGACTGCTTTT
The DNA here is from genome assembly GCF_019320115.1 of Miscanthus floridulus. NCBI lineage: Eukaryota > Viridiplantae > Streptophyta > Magnoliopsida > Poales > Poaceae > Miscanthus > Miscanthus floridulus. Next base: position 217,537,704 of record NC_089587.1, on the reverse strand, counting down.
AGGTTTCTTCTTCCTTAATCCTAGAGCTTGCCATATGCCTTTCTTTTAAAAGCTGGCTCCTAAGAAACAGAGCTAACAGATTCAACTAAATGATCTTATCTGACCAATCAATACTAATCTAATCTAATCTAATCTAATCTTCACATGTTTCCTTGTCGGACATATCTAATTTGTTGCATTGATGTGTAGCTGTTGCTTGGCCTTGAGCTGCTGAACCCATGGCCCCCAGGCCCAGTCCATAACAAAAGTAGACTGTTTAGTTTGTGGTTTTGGGCTATATGACATGCTGGCTGCACTAGCATACTGGCAATGACATAACTGGGAACTATCCTGCTTGTGCTAGAGCTAAGAACTTTCTGAAGTGTCTAATGTCATTGAGGACCAATCTTTTATGTAGCTATTAATATTAATTAATATGAATCAGCACAAGTAATTCCTAAGTCTGTATTGTTCATATACCCCTTATTGTAAATGTGGACAATGACAACAATGGCTGGTTGATAACTAGTCTGCGATCTAATTAACCCGAAAACTGCTGCAGGAACTCAGTATGTTTCTGGGAAGGAAATTGAGAAGGTCGATAACTGTGCAGCTGCTCTTCTTATGGGATGTAGCAGTGGAACACTTCATTGCAAAGGGAGTTATGCTCCTCAAGGGGCCCCGTTATCGTATTTGTTTGCTGGTTCCCCTGCTATCATTGCAAATCTTTGGGATGTTTCAGATAAGGATATTGATCGGTTTAGTAAAGCTTTGCTTAATTCATGGTTGCAAGACGACATTCTAAATGACAACAATTGCTCAAAATGTTGCCAGCTAACACAGAAATTTAAGTCCCTGAGTATTGCTTCCAAGGACAAAGGTAGAACAAGACAAGGCACACAAGGGAAGAAGCTACAAAAAAATAAATCATAGTACCAAGTGCTGCAGCTGCAGGCAGACGCGAATAGCTTCATATTTAAGTGAAGCTAGGCAGGCTTGCAGGCTTCCATTTCTGATTGGCGCATCTCCTGTGTGTTACGGCGTGCCTACAATCATTAGGAAGTCTGATTCTACCAAGAGATGTGATGACCTAAAGTGTGGCAGTCTCGGCCACTATTGATAGTGTGATGATCTTTGGTGTTGATGGAGGTGGCATGAAAGTGCGCCAGCTCAAATGTGCTGACTAATTTATGCTGTTGTATTGTACCCAATAGAAGGGCGGGCCTGGTGCAAGCAGTAGAGTCTTACCGTCTGTGATCGAAAGGTCCCGGGTTCGAGTCGCGGTCTCCTCGCATTGCACAGGCGAGGGTAAGGCTTGTCACTGACACCCTTCCCCAAATCCCCGTACAGAGCGGGAGCTCTCTGCACTGGGTATTGTACCCAATACTTAGATGTGTGGTCAAAGGTCATGCTGGACGACCTGCTGTGGACGTGGATCTATGGTATTCCAGAGCTGTCTTAGCTACTGTATATAGAAGTAAATGTTCTGTAAAATTATGCTGTACAAAACTGTAATGTTATGTCACTGGAACATCAGTTAGAGAGTGTATGTTGAGGCTATTAATTTTAATTGTATAATGTTACTTCTACAGTTTGGGTTTGGCCCTGTTCGGCTCGCTGAATCTTGACTGAAATTAGCTGAAAAACACTGTTCTGGCTGAATTGTTGTGAGAGAAAAATATTGTTCCGGCTGAAAAAACAAACCGAATAAGCTGAATATGGGGTAAGCTGAACGGATGGGGCGGCTTTGTTGTTGTTGTTACTACTTCAGTTTGGTAGCGGTACTATGCTAAATTCTACTGGAAGTTTGGTAGCGGTGCAGGTTTGGTGATAGTATACAGCCAAAGCTGATTTGTGAAGGCCTACTGCCTGTGTAACGTGGAAACCGATTAATTAGAAAACATATTCCGATCGTTCAAAAAAAGAAAAAATTATGCGACTTGCTGAGTTGGCACACAATTGTTTTTGAGAAGTTCATCCGAAAATGACAAGGTGCATGAACATGCATGCTTTTTATGTAAGCACAGGCTAAATCACAAACTAAATACTAGGGTTGGCCCCATTTAAAACACGAACGACGACGGAAGAGGAGCGACCACACCTGTGTCGAATGTTATCAGTACAGTAATTAATTAGTATGTCCTCCGTTTGGTGGTTTTGAATTTTCATAAGTCAAACATGATAATAAGAATGCACTATGAAGATTATATAAAATTAATACTCCCTCTGTCCCCCTTTGTGAGTCGTTTTAGAGTGCCCCCGAGCTGTCCAGATTCACTCGGTATTTAATGCACCTGTACACCGTTTATGTTAGATTCAGATACCTTTTCGCTGCACAAGAACAGAGCTAAAACGACAACATATCCGGACGGAGGGAGTATGTTGTAGGCGTTGCTATACTTTTTTATAAACCTTTAAATTAGATATGTTTTACTTAAGACTATCTCCAACAACAACACCCAAAATACAAGACATATTCGTCCTTTGGGTAGCGCTACAGAAAAAAAGTTTAATACCTATTCGATATTTTCTCCAACAAGATCCAAAAGAGAATCCTTTCTACAAATGAGTTTTCAGAAGAGAGGATACTCATATTTGGGTTGTGTCTCTCAGACAACCCAAAATAGGTCTCCCATATAGGTAGTCTGATAAAGACTGCTTTTGGATCTCTCGCTACCTATTTTGGGTTTGGGTCTCCTTATTGGAGACGGTCTAAGACAAATCTAATACGACCTCCAACAAATGCTGTAACTAAATCAGTAGACAGAAATAGAGACTACACAAACCGCAAGAGATGGATGCGGTGTTTTCCTTTTCAACAAAGAATGTGAGATAACATACATTGATGGCAAACAATGAGCTGATGTTAACATAACTACTTGGTACATGATCATGAACAAGTAAATTGAGGCCGGAATTGATGAATGCCAGGCACCAGGGAAGCATTTCTGTATGTACTCCTATGGCGGTTAAACCCCACCTGGCCACCTGTCCTCTCAATTAGCACCTAAAAATAATCTTCCACGGTTCCTGCGCCGGCGACGGCGCCTCCTCTCTGGTCTGAGCACATCAGTGCTTCTGCCTCCGGCCACAACCATATCATTCTCATCCTCCCCTTCCAAAGGGTAAGAGTATGGTGTGGTTCCATTGGCACCACTGCTCACCACATAATTGTCCTCGGCATGGTCAGATGCACCGGTCGCATTCTGAAACCTTTGGTTTTGATGATGTTGAGCAACTTGGCGCATAATAAATAGTAGCATCCTACGAGTGTTTTCTGTCCCACGGCCATCATCAACATCAGCATCACTGTCAACATCCTCCAAGTCCACTCCATCCTCCAAGTCTAGCACATAATCACCAAGAACAACGGCTCTGCCCATTGTTGCAGTGATGGTACTGAGCGCATCTTGCCGCTCCCTTTCAATCTCGAGCAATCTCCATTTTTGCTCAAGGACAGGATCAACTTCCCTTGGCTTTGCAAGAGGGTGTTCCATCTTGACATGCTTGCGGAGCTCCTTGTAGGTCCCCACAAATGAGCAACCATCCTGCATGCATGTTCTCCTTTTTCCATTGAGGTAGCTTCGAGCTGGTTCTACCACTGTCCACCCTTTCACCTTGCCACGGCACAATGGACATGCAAGGTCAATGGACTCAGTTTTTTCTGCAGTCAATGGCGCTGAGTCCAGATTAGTGCCAACGCTATTTGCAGGAACTTCCTCAAGCAATGCCCCCTTGGTGTAGGCTTTCTTGAACTGATCCAAGCAATTAGAGTGGCGGTAGCTAGTTCCACACATGTAAGGACGACAGCCCTTATCGTGGGATGAACAGAGGATGAGCACAGCGTTATGTGGGTATTCCATGCACACAGAGCAATTGGCATCTTCCCAGTCCATCTTTTGCAAGGCTGGCAACGCTTGCTTCCGGTTGGATTTTTTCATCGCCTTTGCCTTCCATCGGTATGAAGGAATGGGATGGGTGGACTTGAGCTGACGAGCCACATGCTTCCTAGCTCTCGCACTTCTTGCCATTTTCTCAGAAATCTGTCATAAATGGGCATGGTTACATTCTTTGCGAGGAAGAGTAAATTTATGAAATGTCATGTAAGATCATGCCACAGATTCCTTAACATACATCATTCAAGATATGGCAAGCAACAGAAAAAAGCAACCCTTAAAGAGTATGCACAGAAAATGCCTGTGACACCATTGCGCCACCACGCGAGGACTAAATACACATGTGTATGTATATATATCTAATGCATTCACAAGTTGTCAACTGGAACACATTTTCTTATGTAAGTAAATCTAGCTGCATATTGCAAGACATAACCAAAGAAGATTTACTTAGGTTCCAGTTTTACAAAATAAGTATTGAAATGAGATCATTTCCACCAGATTCTCACGATGTAAACAAAATAAATTGACTCTCCCTGGGAAGGGCAAGGATATGAGACACCAAGTACCAAATTACCAGCAAAATGAAGCTTTGCCCCTACAAGACCTTTCGCTCTCCTTGGAGAAGCTGATGGAACTTCAGTCCAGAATGGAGAATAAAAGCAAGGCAGGAGAGGTTATATATAGACTTTATGGGATCCAGAACTGGCCGGGCAGGCAGAAAAAGAAGGAAGCAGGTGGATCAACCAAAGGCATTAAATAATCATATCAATGGAGCATGTTAGATGTGATCTACATTGCCAATTAAATAAAGTCTCACATGGAGCACCTCATGCCTGATCTCAGATCTGTCAGATTAGAAGGGAAAACAACAACAGATGAGTTTTTAATTAAAGGAATCAAATGATTCTGCACTTGAGCCAATGATTCCACCCTTTTGAGAAATGCTAAGTTACCAGTGCAAGGAAAGAATTTGAAGCAAAGCTAGCTTCTATACTTTTCCTCTTGGTCCTCCCTTGTCCAGTACAGATCGCTAGCACTAGCACATGGATGGGCCTTGGCAAAGGATTCCCTTTGCCACAGTTTGGTCCAAAATCAACCAGTCTGAAGCCAATCTTGTTGCGAAAGGATACACCTTTTCCTAATTAAAATCACCTTACTTATCCACTCAACAATGTACTAAGAACTAAGCGTCAGCTCTTTGCCTGGGCCTTAGGCAAGGAATCATGTGTACACATGTGAGATTAGCAATTGACACAGCAACGAAATGGATCTTCATTGCTTCCTGAGGCACAGGTGTCCTAAACTACACGCAAATGATAAATTGTATGAAGAATAAACAGGCCAAGATAATGCTTTATTAGATCAGAACTGCTTGGCTATCTTCATCAGGATAAAGCCTAAAAACTAGATACTAATTCATAACCACAAGCGCCTAAACTTCGACTGGAGCGGCAAAATTTCCACGGAAAGGATCAATTCTGGTGCGCCCATGCGAGATCCCTAGCCCGACTGTTCCCAATTCCACCAGGAAAATTCGGGAACTCAAGTTTGGCGCAAGGCGCAGGCCGTCCCTCAAGTGTGTGACACAACACAAGCAACCAACGAAACAGCGCCCGAATCACAAGGGGAACACCCCAAATTTCATCGAAGGCAAGCCAGTTCCTGCCCACCCACGGCCAAAAACACGGCCAGGATCCAAACGAAGAGCCTTATCCCAACATTCCAGCAGGACCCCAGTACCAAACCGAACCGCCGAATTCATCGCAAGCATGGTATGGCAGGCAGGCAAACCAGAGGCGCCCAGATCAGATGCAGGGCCCGTAACCTAGACAGAGGCGGGCGCAGACGGGGCGCCGGATCCGGCGGTGGTCGCGAGGGAGGAGGCTGGTGACGACGGGCGGACGGACGGGCGGAGTGAGAGACGCAGACGACGGACGGACGCAACAGAGGAAAGAAAGGGAAGGAGGCGACGCGAGTTAAAGGGCGCAGATATCCCTCGCTGCTCATCAGGATTCAGGAGAGAGAAATAGAAAAATAGGAGAGAGAAAACGAAAAGATTTCAGCCTGGGACCCCACATGGCTAGAGAGCCTGCAGAGTGGGGGCCACGTCTCGTGGACGCCGAACAGTTGCGGTTGGTGGGTGTGGCGGGTACTTCGCGTCGCGGTTACGCTCGTCGCGGGGAGGGGGGCGAGATCCGCGTGGGAGCGGTCCATGGACCGATGGCTTACATCATGGTGGGCGGTGACACTGCGTCGCGGGGCCCGGACTGTGGACTGCGCCATGTATCGAGCGCCGGGGGCCGGTAGTGGGCTGGTGTCTGGTGGGTGACGGAAACCGCCGGAGTCTCGAGTCGGGACTCGCGGCGTTTACCGCACAGGTGTACGTACGCCGCCGGGGCTGCTCCTCGTCTGCAGTCTGCAGAATATTCCGTCCTCTGGTTTTCGCCGGGGCCGGCCCTAAAATTTTGGGTCCCCAATTCCACTCGGCCACAGTGATTTCTGGGAGATGGAACGAAGGGACGGTGGATGGAGAGCTGCGAAATTCTTGGCAAGCAGCGTGACGAAATGTGGGGCGGATAAGGTTGGATTGGGCTTGCTCATCTCTGGAATGGGACCCGGCCAATGAAATGCATGGCGCACAGGCAGTGCACGATGACTCCGGACGAGAGAATTTGCAAGCGCATCAGCGTCACAGCCATTCCGCACCGAAACTAAAACATTTGAACCTCTCCTATATAAAAAAAACATTAATTGAACCTCCCCAGCCGCACGGCGTTGATTGGTTGGTTGGGGCTGGGAATCTGAGGGTTGGAATGGAAAGAGGGTCTGGTGGCAGATCCACTGATCTCGCGTGTGGTGGTCTTTCCCTGCCAGCGCTTCCTCTAAGGACTGGTTTAGTTAACGAAATAGTACTGTAGTACTTTCGTTGTTATTTGATAATTAGTGTCCAATATAGTCTAATTGAGCTTAAAAGATTCGTCTCGTGAATTTCGTCTAACTGTGTATTGATGTTTATTTTTTATTTATATTTAATGCTTCATTACATGCGTCAAAAGATTTGATGTGACGGAGAATCTTGAAAATTTTTTAGAACTAAACACTACCTAATTCCATTCCGTGCGTGGTCCGATCCCCAAAATTCAACTCATTCTACTTATTTTTTCTTTGAGAATTCTTTTCCTATATATATATATATATATATATATATATATATATTATATATATATATATATATATATATATATACACACACACACACACACAAAAACAAAAACTTTGCTGGTCTATGATTTCATATTATGCATGGCTCGCACCCTATATATGATGTCTAATTATCTAATAAGATCACATGGCTCACGGCTACATATAGCTGCCTATTAGGATTTTATTAGGCAGCTAGGCATATATGCAGAGCCATGTGCTATGCTGCCCATGACCTGATATGGAATAGTGCTACGCATGTGAGCCTATGTCCATTTCACAAGACCGTAAGCACATGAGAGCTATGAAGTTCATGATTACCGTAGCTAAAAAAGTTCTCAATTTGCTCGTTACACTCCTACAAGACAATAATGACCGAACAAAAAAAAATACCCAATGACCAAAATCATTCTTACCTTATTACTAACAAAATAACCGAGGGGTTTCGTTTCTAGTCCACCAAAATAACCAAGATTACCATTGATATACTATGGGAGTCCCATTAAGCAAAACAACCAACCCAATACAAGCTAGTACTTCATCCTACTTATCCTAGTTGGTGGCTAGCTCTCTCCTTCTTAGAGTCTTAGTCAGCATGCATTCCCCCAACCCACACAAAAACCCTAGGCCCTAGCCACTAACGACAGCTGTTCTAATCCTATGCACCACAGGCACTCTGACAACAACAATTGCTTCTTCCTGTCTTTTGTTTCTACCCTAGCTCATCCATGCCAGACAACTTGAGGCATCCACACCCAAATAGGTGGGGTGGCCAGCACCTGAGATCGTGAACTAATGAGGGGGATATGGCACCATTTTACAACTACACGTTTCTCCTAATATTTAAACTTCATTTATAAGTTAACCATTGATTTTAATTGTGAACCAATTAACGATTTGCAACACCTTGTTATTTTTTAGCATTTTGCAACAAATTAGGTAAAAGACACGACAAAAGTGTACCACTTTGGAGACTCGAGAAAATCAAGGAATTTTGAGGCTACCTACAACACACCCAAGTCGGAGCCAATTAGGGCAAGGAAGGCCTGGCACCAAAACATCATGGCTTGCCATTGTGCCGTTGTGTGAGGACATCAACCTTGGGTTATCCACCACGACACACATATCGGGGCCCCTTGTACATATATAGGGTGGGCAAGGGTGTGAAAAAACAGATTACGGGCCAATACTCAGGGTATCTCCAGTGACTTGATACACAAGGCATAGGTAAACATTATCCCAGATATCATGGAGATCTCGTTGCAAGTGACTTGGAAACATATATATGTAAAGTCAATTAAGGGCACCATTGTGACCTTGTAACCATGAGCTTCTAGGCCCTTAGGTAGGTGGTTTCGGCGGTTAGTGACAATTTTTCTTTTGTGATTAACTTGAGTGTTTTGGAGAAACATGTTAGTCTTAGGTCACAAGGCATGAAGATGACGAAGTGTCCTCAAGCATTGATGAAGAGCAAGTTGAGACAACTTGGCCTGTGGGGGTGGCTAGTGTAGGATTAGAGGATCAAAGTGTTTAAAGCTGGGCCAGATGAAGACATCCCCAATAGTTGTTGACGAGATGACCAAAATAACTCAAGATTGAAGAAAGAGATTAATCAAGAAGTCAAGTGAAGCAATTGCAAACTCAAGGTTAAGTGGATTGTGGAGGAGTAAGTATTGCACCTGAAGACCTTTCAAGAGAGTTAGGGTTGCCACTAAGGGGATTCGAGTGTTGTGCAAAGATTCGATCCAAGTGATTCATTCAGCTGTGCTGGTGGTACAATCTTGAAGAACACTGGTTTTAGGGAGCTTGGTTATGGTACAATGCAAGAGAATCCAAAGGTAACAAGTTTCACCTCAATCATAGTTCGTTTGAAGAGTTAAAGGTGAACCAAAAGAAGTGCACACAACTAAACGGTCTGGCACAATGGAAAAGCGGAACCACCAAACAAAGGTGCAGTAGTCTGGTCAATACTCTGGTTCGAAGAGTACTATTGAAGTAAAGCAACAAATAGTCTGGCTGGTGAGGAATGTTTGTACCAGACATTGGGTACATAGTGACAGGCCAAGTTTTGCTAGTATTGTTGGAATGAACTAACCAGATGGTTTTTAGCAGGTGTTTATGTGAGCACCGAACAACTGGCACAAAGATGTTGACGGTTGAAGTTGATTGTGCAAATGATCTTAAGGGACAGTTTGGCATGAGTGCATTATGGGCACCGGACAATGACATTTGCTAGCCTTTGGGTGGTGTCAGAACTATCCATTGTAGGTGTACTATGCAAATGAATGCACCGGCTTGTCTCTCCAATGCATGTGGACTATCGGGTCAAGCTATTTCTTAGGTGCCTATTGGAGCATTTTTGGCCTTGTTTGCCAACAACTCTCTCCTATGGTTTGGGATATTAGGGGTCTTCCTGTTTGCCTTTACCATTGAGTTTAGTGGAGGGGACTATGGAGCTTAAGGAGAGAGAAATGTTATGATCAAGTGTGATATGTAGTGGTTAGGGCCATGTGTTGGCATGAGGACACACATATATGAGAGTTGATCCACTTTCATAGATGCGAGGCAGGACATGAGAGCTAAAGTTTGCAAGCCAGAGCACTTGAGATCATATATATGTGATCTTCTAATGAAGGCGATGGCCTAATGGTGGTGATCCTCCAAGGATGATATGGAGTGGTGCCATATCGATGCAGGAGGAACGAGGAGCCCCCTCTCTCAGAGTCTAGGTGGAGGTTGGAAGTGAGACTTAGTGACTCATAGATCATTTTGTTTGTGATCCAACACTGTGATCGTATCAGATGGTAGGTGTGTCCATTGTAAGACTTGGTGACTCACAACATTATCTTTGGTTGGGGTGATTGGGTCTAGTCCAACACTGAGACTGGAAATCTGGAATAGTCAGGTGGGCTTAGGAGACTACGTTAGAATCAACATTGCCTTTGGTCCACTACAGAGATAGGACCTTCTATGACGTTACATTAAGGTCGTAGAACTATGAATTTTGTCATGTTTCACAGTTTACGACACCACGTGTGACGAAAATGCATCGTCACCTATTCCCTGTAGCTAAAGGTGTTTGTGACAAAACTGATATTATCATCGTAACTTTTGCGACGATCATACTTGAGTCATTGATTTACGACGCTCAATTATTCGTCGTTACTAAGCAAAGAAAATGTCATGAACCATTGACCATGGATGTCTATGCAGGTGCCAGTAGGATAATAAAATGTCATAAAATATTAGCCATATAACATGGTAATTAAATATTGTAGCCGACTATATATATTGCAGCAAACAAAATCAGTTTATAGCCAACAAGCAAATTGAAAATGGCCACATTCATTACACCACTTGGCAAATCAGATCCATTAATAGTTGCATGTCTAAGTAATTCTCATGTCAAACTCAACCAAAAATACATGAACCTCACATATCAGTCAATAACTAAGTACTAGGTCCAACATGTAGCAAAATAATCGCCATGAAATTTATCTAAGTGATGCACCAACTCTTGTACACATGTTGCTGCAGCAGTAGTGTTCTCTTGGAGGCCATTGACTTGAGGCCAACATTTCGAAGAAATTTATTTGATAGTAAAACATGAGCAACGACTTCTACAAGAGTCTTTGGTTATTCCCCATCTGGTCAAACTGAGCCATGATAGCTTTATTTGAGCCTAACATGACAAAAAAATAGTTTGGGTGAGTAGCTAAAATGGGTTGCACAAGGTAGCTAAGTAAGTAGTAATAATAAAGAGCATATTCATCTCAG